>NC_066580.1:430606093-430906093 GCF_024323335.1 Lathyrus oleraceus | reverse complement strand
ATTGTTGTTAGGTGTTTCCTACATTCTGAAGTTCAAATTGTTCAAAATGGATGTGAAGAGTGCCTTTTTAAATGGCTACTTGAATGAAGAAGTCTATGTGGAACAACCTAAAGGGTTCTGTGATCCTAACCTGCCAAAACATGTGTACAAGTTGAGGAAAGCTTTGTATGGGTTGAAGCAAGCTCCTAGAGCTTGGTATGAGAGGTTGACTGAATTTCTGACCTCTAATGGGTACAAAAAAGGAGGGATAGATAACACCTTGTTTGTGAAGGATGAAGATGGCAAAATCATGATTGCCCAAATTTATGTGGATGATATTGTCTTTGGTGGAATGTTAGATAAAATGGTGAAACATTTTGTTAACCAAATGCAATCTGAATTTGAAATGAGTTTGGTTGGGGAATTGACTTATTTTCTTGGACTGCAAGTTAACCAAATGGAGGATTCTATGTTTCTCTCCCAAAGCAAATATGCCAAGAACATAGTTAAGAAGTTTGGTATGGATAATGCTAGTCACAAAAGAACTCCTACACCTACTCATTTAAAATTAACTAAAGATGAAGGAGGTTCTAGTGTTGATTAATGCTTGTATAGAAGCATGATAGGTAGTCTACTATATCTAACTGCCAGTAGACCTGATATTGCCTATGCAGTTGGTGTGTGTGCTAGATACCAACCAAAACTCAAAGTGAGTCACTTAAATCAAGTCAAGAGAATTCTCAAGTATATCAATGGGACTTGTGATTATGGTATGCTATACTCTCATGGATCTGAGCCTGTCTTATCTGGGTATTGTGATGCTGATTGGGCTGGGAGTGCTGATGACAGAAAAAGCACATCAGGAGGATGTTTCTTCTTGGGAAACAATCTCATATCGTGGTTCAGCAAGAAACAGAACTGTGTATCATTGTCCACTGCAGAAGCTGAGTACATAGCAGCTGGAAGCAGTTGTTCTCAATTGGTATGGATGAAACAGATGCTGACTGAATACAATGTCTCTCAGAATGTCATGACATTGTTCTGTGACAATCTCAGTGTCATCAATATTTCAAAGAATCCCATCCAACACAGCAGGACCAAACATATTGACATTAGACATCACTTCATCAGAGATCTGGTGGAAGACAAAGTGATTACCTTGGAACATGTAGCTACTGAACTACAACTTGCTGACATATTTACAAAGGCTTTGGATGCTACTCAGTTTGAAAATTTAAGGGGCAAATTGGGAATATGCCTTTCTGAGGAATTATAGCAACTAAGGGTGTTAGGAATGTATTGTTTAATATTTCAAACTATTAAACAATTGAGAGTGTGCTCTGATTGGTCAACAAATCATAGCTGTGTCACTTGCAACAAGTGTGTTAACAAGATGTTAAGGGGATATCTTAACATGAGACACCCTATGTACCTGCTGGAGTTCAAGAACATGTTCATGCAGAAGTGTTTCAAGATGTCATACACTAAGTCATCGCATCTGATGTGGGTGTACCTGCTGTGAGGCAATAATGTGTGCCTCCTTGATCAAAGTTGTGAAGCAAGATCAAGAGTGTGTTTGTGCTGATTGCTTACTTTTGTTGGTCTGTAATATTAAGTGTTGCTTTGGCAACATTTTTGACAAAAAAGGGGAGTAACACCTGTACCCCAGGACAACAGATTTGTTTGAACATATTTATTTGACGTTGAAGGTCCTCTACCAGAGGTTATGCTGATGTTTGAAGTTTTTAACTTCTATGTGTGCTGAGTGTGTTGTTGTTCAACTTCTATGTGTGCTGAGTGTATTAGCTAATTTAATTCTCTGCTTGGATGTGTGCTTTCCGCTGCTGTGAACTCTGTTGTGATGCCAAGTTGTTTTAGCCAAAAATTTGCCAAAGGGGGAGTTTGTAGATATTTTTGATTGGTTGCATTTTGTGTTAAAACACTAACTGTACTCTGATGTCTTGACTGATGTTATGACATGCTTGAGTAGTATGCTGCAGGATTAGCTAATACAGGATTTACTGAATGTCAAACTGGATGTTATGACATTCATCCCTGACAGCAGATACTGAACTATATAATAGTTGGTTTTTCTGTTATAGCTCAGTATTTATTTCAGTCTGTTTTTCAGGAGAATAACAGACCTGGCATATAGCCTATTGTCTAAATGTCAAACTGAATGTTATGACATTCATCCCTGACAGCAGATACTGAAGTATAGACTGGTTGGTTTTTTCTGTTACAGTTCAGTATTTATTTCAGTCTGTTTTTCAGGAGAATAACAGACCTAGCATATGGCCTATGTTCTGGACATCAAACTGAATGTTATAACATTCATTCCTGACAGCATATGATAAAGTGTAGGCTAGTTAGTTTTTCTGTTTCAGTATTTTTCTCAGGCTATTTTTCAGGAATCTAACAGCTGAGCTAAATTCCAGGAAACTAACAACTGAGCTACAATTAATAGACCTAACAAATAGCCTATTTGTTAGCACCCTAATATGTGGAAATTAGGTTAACTTGCTTAACCTTAATTTTAGGAAATACAAGTACAAGGCCCAAGTGATGCATTATAAAAGGATGGCAATCCTACTTTCAGCAACTTAGGGGTTTGAAGCGTGAAAGATTTATTATACCATCATATTTCACTGCTGTATTTTATTTGTGTCTTGTATTAGGTTTAACTTGTGAGCCAAGCAATTATCACCTAGATGATTTCATTGGACTAGGGTGTTCATTGAGTTGTAAGTGTTGTGTCACTCTAAGCTTTTAAGCGTGAGTGCTGTGTTTCTTGATTAAAGTTGTTAAGCACAATCAAGAGTTGTTTGAAGTATGACTTCGCCATTAACTTTAAACTAATTAAAGGTTGTAATCACTGTGGTGATTGAGGGGGAGTGAGTACGAACTCTGGTCTTAGTTTAAGATTGAAATTGCATTGGGTAGGTCTTAAGTGATAGGATTAAACAGTTGGTTTAAGTCCTGAATTAATACTGCTTATAGTGGATTTCCTCCTTGGCTTGGTAGCCCCCAGATGTAGGTGTGTTTGTCACCGAACTAGGTAAACAATTGTCTGTGTTATTTACTGTCCTTTACATTTACGTTCTGCATCATTCTTGTCTGCGCAGAATTGGATGTCATAACATCCAGTGTGACATCGATAGTCTGTTACTAGAATTTTAACATAAAACCCTTAAAATAAGAATAAAATTAATCTTTTCATCTGCATAATGATTTGCCTTGTTTGAATTCTGAAATCTCTTTTATATCCAAAATCATTATGCAGGTTAATCAAACCCATTGAACATAATGATCCAACATCATCTCTCAACTTTGAATTCCCTGTATTTGAGGCGGAGGAAGATGATGTTAAAGAGATTCCTGACGAGATTACCCGACTGCTTGAGCATGAAGAGAAGATCATTCAGCCGCATCTTGAGAATCTGGAAACAGTCAACTTGGGGTCTGAAGATTGTGTGCGAGAAGTGAAGATTGGGGCACTCCTGGAAGAATCTGTTAAGAAGGGGTTGATCGAGTTGCTACGAGAATATGTAGACATCTTTGCCTGGTCATATGAAGACATGCCTGGTCTTGATACAGATATCGTGCAACATTTCTTGCCTTTGAAGCCTGAGTGCGTGCCTGTGAAGTAGAAGCTCAGAAGAACTCATCCTGATATGGCAGTAAAGATCAAGGAAGAAGCTCAGAAGCAAATTGATGCAGGGTTTTTGGTGACTTCTACATATCCTCAATGGGTGGCAAATATTGTGCTCGTGCCTAAGAAAGATGGAAAAGTCCGAATGTGTGTGGACTATAGAGACTTGAATAAAGCTAGTCCGAAAGATGATTTCCCTCTACCACATATTGATATGTTGGTAGATAATACAGTTAAATTCAATGTCTTCTCATTTATGGACGGATTTTCCGGATATAATCAGATTAAAATGGCACCCGAGGATATGGAGAAGACAACATTCATCACACCTTGGGGAACATTCTGTTATCGAGTGATGCCCTTCGGTTTGAAGAACGCCGGAGCCACGTATCAACGAGCTATGACTACCTTGTTTCATGATATGATGCACAAGGAGATCGAAGTATATGTTGATGATATGATTGCTAAGTCAAGAACGAAAGTTGAACATGTAGAGCATTTATTAAAGCTCTTTCAGCGTTTGAGGAAGTATAAGCTCCGACTGAATCCTAACAAGTGTACATTTGGAGTCCGTTCTGGCAAGTTGTTGGGTTTTATTGTCAGTGAAAGAGGTATTGAGGTTGATCCTGCAAAGGTCAAAGCAATACAAGATATGCCTGCGCCCAAAACTGAGAAGCAAGTCCGAGGTTTTCTTGGCCGCTTGAATTATATTTCCAGATTTATATCCCACATGACTGCCACATGTGCGCCAATATTCAAGCTCCTCCGAAAATATCAGTCTCATGATTGGACCGAGGATTTCCAAAAGGCCTTTGACAGTATTAAAGAATATTTGTCTGAGCCTCCGATTCTATCTCCGCCTGTGGAAGGGAGGCCGCTGATTATGTATCTGACAGTTCTTGAAGACTCGATGGGTTGTGTCCTAGGTCAGCAAGACGAATTAGGGAAGAAAGAATACACTATTTACTACCTGAGTAAGAAGTTCACTGATTGTGAGTCTCGATACTCAATGCTTGAGAAAACATGTTGTGCTTTGGCTTGGGCTGCTAAGCGTCTACGCCAGTATATGTTGAATCACACGACTTGGTTGATATCCAAAATGGATCCGATCAAGTATATCTTTGAGAAGCCTGCTTTAACTGGGAGGATTGCCTGCTGGAAAATGCTGTTATCCGAGTATGATATTGAGTATCGAACTCAGAAGGCTATTAAAGGTAGTATCTTGGCTGACCACTTGGCACATCAACCAATTGAGAAAGTCTTGTCTTTCGCGCCCGATTCTAGGGGCAAGTGGACTCCAAACTAGGAAGGTCCATATGTTGTTAAGAGAGCCTTTTCAGCCGGTGCTTTGATACTTACAACTATGGATGGGGAAGATTTCACTCGTCCTGTGAATTCAGATGCAGTCAAGAAATACTTCGCCTAAAAACAAAAATAGAATAGCTCGCTAAGTCGAAAACCCGAAAGGGCAACTTAGGCAAAAATGAGCGTCTCGGTGGATTGAAAACCCGAAAGGGCAGTCCAGGCAAAAGTTAGAGACATATAAAAAAAGTAAATATGTATCCCGCTAGATTGAGTACCTCACCCTGGGGAAATCTAGGCAAAAATTAGGGATTTGGCAAGTAACTGCATCCTGACAAGACTTTGTTCTACAAACCGTCATTTGTCAGGAATTCCCGCTCAGTCATCGCCAACTGAAGCTTCAAATACATCGGATTCAGAGTTGGTGGAGAAATGGTCATTATGTTCAATGTAGCCCTTTTCCAATATATATCACCAATTTCAAGTTTGTAAAGATCTATGGAGTCTTGTCATTTGCAGGTTGCCATTCCATCAAATAAATTTGAGACTTTATCCAATTATTTGCACTCTTATTTGTTCCTATTAAATAAATGTTTTGCATGTTTTAATTGGGAAATATCATTGTTTTAAATAATTAAATTTTTCATAGCTTGTCTTTAAACAAAGTGAACATTCACAATGATAAAAGGATACTGGGGATGTCTTCAGTGCTCTCCCGAAGATGGTATGATTCTCAACAGGGTAAGGCATTTGGTTATATTCCCGACATGCTTGTGTCCTCTTCCTTCGGAGCCTTTTGTGGTTTTTCCCTCGAGCAGAGTGTTTGGAAAAGGTATTCATCCCTCCCTCCTCAGCGGATATGATCTCTTTGGTAGGGCAATATTCAGTGATCTTTGGAAGTTTCTGATTGGTGGTTATTCCCCATAGAGATCCATCCCCTCCTCTGATAATTTCCCCAGAAGAGTTGCTTCTACGACGGATTTTATCTGTGTGACCCTGTCCCCACTTGGAATGGCTAACATTCATTCCCCTGCGGAGATCTTTGTTTTCATGGTATCGCTTGCCCCTCATTGCATTGGGTGTTTTCCTCTGGGTCTGGCTTTCTCTCTTGTGATGTAGTACCGGATGTTTGTGCATCGTTCAGTGAACTTGGTTGCGACAAAAATGTCTGGTTGTCAGCATTCATCATACATAAACCACGCATATGTGCATATATTTTTTTACACTCAGATATTCATGTTGCATTCTTTGCCATATATCTTTGTTTGATATCTCTTGCTAGTGGGTACTGTGTTTCCCCAAGTAGATGTTTGTGTTTGATCTCTCCATATAGAGTCAGCCCCATAGGCAGAAAGTGTTTATCCTTTCTTCCATAGTCCCCGCCGAGTTTTATCCTCGTGGATGATGATTGTTTTGTTTCCCCCTAACACATATATTGGGATGGAATTCCCCATTGAGTTATATCCTCATTGGGACGAGTCTTGTTTCATCGTGCTTCTCTAGTTTGAGCCTAGATTGGCTTCCCGCACTTCCCCGTAGTTTAGATGAACAATTGCTCAGTAACTAGTAATTGTCCATCTTCTCTCCAGCGAAGTCTTTGATTTTCTACCCTCATACCAGTAGTTGTAAATCCTATCCCCTTTGCAAAGTTAACCCTATTTCTGTTCATCCTAACCGATGCCGGTTACTTTTCCTTGGTTTTCTACCAAAATTCGTCTCTTTGTTATTATTTAAGCCCATTCTACCTCGTCGAGACGAAAATTTTAACCTTCACTTCTCCGGCTAGAATGACCTTAAATAGGGGCATCTGTAAGACCCTAATTTTGGTCCTAAGATCCCTCATGGCATCATAACATTGCATTTGCATAGCCTTAAGGATCATAAGCATCTGGCTTCTTCCCTTTGGGTGGGACCCCTTGTGAGTGGTTTGAGATCACCAAGCATGCTTGAATTGTATATGATTGATTTTCTCATTTTTTTTATTTACTAACCAAAAGCACAAAAATATGTCACTAACATCTCTTGTTTATAGCTTGAGCAGTCACAAGGTCAAAAGCTTCTAGGAGATCTTATGTGCATTGATATGGTCAGGAGAAGATGAAAGCAAGCATGGTAATGGTTCCCAAAGCTCTCATCCATCAAATATGCCTCCCAAGTATCTCAATTCATCATTTTTGATCAAAGCAATTCAAGGGGTTTGAGGTTTGTTTCCCAAGGAAACCCTAATTCATTTGTTCATCAACCGTGCCTTGCTCTTGAAGCAACCTCAACCCATGGTCAAATACAATCAAGGGAAGTTCTATAGTTCATCATTTCATGCATATTTGAACTTATTTGAGTGCCCTCAATCATCAATTCATCAAGATATGAGTTATGGACTTGAGAAGTTGATCAGTCAGTTCATCTGACTATCTTTGAAATGCACTGAGACCTAACTCTTTATGTGTTGGTCAAATGGAGATGACCCTAAGATAAAAAATGTTCTTAAAGACAATATGAACAAGTTTCATGTTCATCAAAATTTGATTTGAAGCTTGGAAGGTCATCTTCCATTCCAAGACATTATAGGTCATTTTGACTGAAACCCTAATTTTAGGTCAACTTCCCAAGAACATAATTCATTCATTTTTTATGATTTTGAGGTGAGACCAAATTAATTGGAAAGCTTAAGATGTCTACTTCAAATTTTATGTTGGACAAAATTTCATAATCCCAAAATAAATACATGTGATAATGCAAAACATTATAGGTCACTTTGGACCAAATGCATTGAAATGTGAAAAAGTCCAACTTCAAGTGCCCATAACTTCTTCATCAAAAATCCAAATGATGCAAAAATTAAGTCCAAATTGATTGTATTGAAAAGATATACAACTTTCATGTTGGAGGCGTTTCCATTTGAAGCTTGCATAATCAAAATAGAAGGGCTTGAAGGTGGTTCATTTTGACAAAATTCTCAAAGGCATATTTTTTACATTGAACTTCATGGCCTGTTTTCATAAAATTCCACACTCCAAATGAGTTTTTGTACAACATAACATTTGTTCCTTATGTCAAGAACTTTTCAACCATTACCCACATGTCTATGTTTCCATTTTGCAAAAGGGATTTTCGAAGACTTGAAGTTTTGTGACCATTTGTTCATTTCATGATGAATCTTCATGCACAAGCCAATGCCTTTCAATTTACACGTCCAAAGTTGATTCATTTGAGTTCAGCATGCAAAACTATTTGATTTTGGGCCTCACATGCGCCTGTACAGGCCCATGCATGGAGGACCCGGTTCTCATGCACACGGTCTTCATCACACTCTTCTTGCAGCTCCAGCTATAAATAGAATGCATTACTTCACTTGAAAGGTAACCTGAAGGCGCCTGAAATGCTGCAAGATTGAATCCCTAGCCATACCTAAAGGAACAAACTCCATTTTTCTCCAAATTTTCAGATCTGAAATTCAATTGCATTTGGTTGAATTTTAAGATCTAAAGTTCCTAGACCTTCATCATTTGATCCATTGAAGCTTCTGTTTGCAAAAGGAACCAAAGAGAGTGACTTAATTCTTCACAATCCAAAGGTTTTGCTCGACTGAAATTTGCTTCGAATCTCATTATACTTTGCTCAATTTGCCTTGATCTTGTGTTGTCTGAAGTCCTCTCTATAGAGGCATCATTATTGTGTGTTTAATTGTTGGAATCGAGCAAGTTTAGTTGAACACCACCAAACTTCCATCTCTGATTTCTCTCTTAATAGGAATCTAGAGTGGAATTGAGTGGCATAGGAGTGATGTACATCACTTCACCTTTCGAATGGTGCCTGGATCGTGTATTTTAGTTAACATTTGAAACTCTGCATTTTTTGGTCTCCACCGGAGCTCGCCGGAGAAGATGGTGGCGCTGTCCACCGTCTGTTTGCCAGATCCAATCTGAGCCACGTGATGCATTTTCCAGATTTAATCTCCATGCTCCATTGTTATGACTTTTTCTTGGTATCCATGTGGTTGCAT
The DNA here is from genome assembly GCF_024323335.1 of Lathyrus oleraceus. Lineage (NCBI taxonomy): Eukaryota > Viridiplantae > Streptophyta > Magnoliopsida > Fabales > Fabaceae > Lathyrus > Lathyrus oleraceus. The sequence goes on along the minus strand of NC_066580.1, from coordinate 430,897,157 downwards.
TGACTGTGGACTACACTAGGCGCGCGCTTGTGGATCTTTGGATCTTCCAGCTCAATTAATGAGCTCAGATCCAAGGGCTCGTGTTTTTTCCATTTTTTAGTTCTGATTTTTATTTTCTATTTCATTTTTTAATTACATTTCATTTTCTAAAATCCATATCTCTTTTATTATTGGTCCAAAAAATAGGGGACCAATTGCATTATTTCTCTTTCAATTTCTAGTTTCTAAAAATGATTTTTAATATTTTTTATTTTATCATTTGCTATTTTTTAATAATTTTCTCTTTTCTGGTTATTTTTAATTCATTTTAATTAGTTTTTGATATTCAAAAAATACAAAAATATTTTCCTAACTTCTTTGAATGATGATGGATCTATGAAAATATTCTCATCAATTTATTAATTGATTTGAGATTTATTTGAGATTTTAGTTCATTTAGGTTATTTTTATTCATTTTTAATTGATTAAAAATAGTTTCTGACTTTTAAAAATGCTGAAATTTTTTGTCAAACATTGTTTGACCTTGTTGAACTTGGGATAATTCACTTGGACTTTTCAAAGTTGATTTGAAGTGAATTTGAAGTTTGACCTTTCTTTAATATTTTAATTCAAGTTTATTTTCAAATATTAAAAATGCCAAAAATATTTTGTTTACTTCTTGACTCCCAATCTTCATCTCACTTCTGTTTTTTATGGTTTGACCTCGATCTTCCCTATCTTTGGTCAACATTTGTGGATTGGTACATTCCATTTCATTTAATGCACTTTATTTTCTTCATTTCCATTATCCATCTTCTTCTTCTTCTTCTTCTTCTTCTTTTCTCTTAGATCAATGAGTTGAAGGTTGATAGTTAGCATTGATTATGGAGGTTTAATCTTCCTTGATTCAAATCTAATTCATCTTGATCAATTGATCAAGTGAATGGCTTTGCATTAAGGATAGATTGCTTCTTAAATCATGCAAAGGACTTAAACCAATACAAGATCATTTCTCATCTTCTTTTGGCATGGCAAGTTGTTGGAACTTGGTTCACTAATCAAGACTTCTAACTTGCGTTGTTGCCTATATTATTATTGACCGGCCTCAGATAGTTGTAACTTCTACATAAGTCCAATTACGATTGCTTAACATAACGCTAAATTTGCCTTATGGCACACTAACTACTAACATTAACCATTAACCATTAACATTTACTTCTTGCACTTTACATTTATGCAATCTACTATTCTTGTACATATTATTCATTTGCTTTTTCCTTTGCTCCTTTGAGCACATGTTTATGTTAATGCAATTTGCCTTTTGCTCATTTGAGCACATAATTGTGTATATATCATTGTGCTTGTGTTTTGTTTATTTGTTGTGGACCAAATGCAAAGAAATGAACAATTGGACTTAGACTATAGGACTTTCCCTATGAAAATTTGGAGTCAAAGAGCAACTAGGCATTGAGCCTTTAGAGTGCTATAAAAGTCAAAGAGCAACTAGGCATTGGGCCTTTAGAATGCTATAAATGTTGAAGAGGACTTTGAAAGGACCAATTTCTAAACTCCTTCTTGTTCATTCTTTGTTTGTTGATAGAACTTTTTGATATGTGTGTTCTTGTGCTAGGGATTCCAACATTGAGCCAAACTGAGGAACCATTGCCATAAGCTTCTAAGAGAGAGAGATCTAAGAACCATTGAGGAATCCTCCAAGAGCTTGTTTGAATGTATTGCTTGTTTGAGTTTGCTATCATGTTGCTTGCACATTCCAAAGGATGAGAGCTACTTGGATCATCAATATGATCTCAAGAGAGGAACTCCTTGTGTGGTTTTGTTTCTTATCCCTTATCTCTTGTATGATTAGGACTTTATCCATTCTTCTTCTTCCCTCCACTCTAACCCAAGCCAAAACATTTGTGAAAACATTTAACACTTGTTTTCAAACATTAGAAACCTAAGCCTTATGCTTTTGATCTTCAAACTTTTTCATAACACTTATTTTGAATTGAACTTCTAAGCCAACTTTGACCATATTTTATATATACTTTTCATTGGTAAATATAACCCATTCAAATACTTTTGTGGTTTCAATGGCCACTTCCTTAATCAAATTTTTTCATAACCTTTAACTATTAGGTTTGAGTTATCCTTGAGGTAGATGTAATACTCACCTATATCCTTAGTGATGGACAATGAGTCTTCCATGCTTATTATAGGGTTAACCCCTCACTAGCATGTTGAAGCTATCCTCACATGGTGGATTTGTGGTTTTAGGTTGAGTTTTCTCCCTTTGATAACAAAAGACCTTAAGGCTTTTGGACCAATCAATTCACCAACTCATTTTGAGATTTTTACCCCAAACTACGAGGTTTTGATCCTAATCTTTTTTAAGATGGTACGTAGGCAATGGGTTTATCCATTCAAAACCAAAAAATGTAAATAACTTGTATATTCTCCTCTCATCTCTTCAATCATGTTTACACAAATAAAATTTTCACAAAATACCAACCTTACAACCAATATGAAAAGGGCTCCCTAGGAGTACCTAGGATGTTTTGGGTGCTTAAAACCTTCCCATTGCATAACCAACCCCCTTACCCAGATCTCTGACATTTTTACTAGTTTTTGATTCGATAAAACTTTTAGGTTTTCGTTCGCTTTCTAACCATTCCTTTGGATAAATAGAAGTACGGTGGCGACTCGACTTGTATGGTTTACCTTAGATTTAGTCAATATCTCTAATGATAATGAATACCCCGCTACACCTAGACCCTATCTCCTGTAATTTTCATCATATGAAAATAATTCCAAGAGAAAACTTACTCTAAATGACATTCTAAACAACTTTCATGTTGACACCTAGAGCTAGGTTTGCTTGGAGTATCATTTTCTATGTTGAAACATTATAGGTCATTTTGTCTAAACCCTAATTTGAAAGTCAACTTCCCAAGGCCATAACTTGCTCAATTTTAATGAGATGAAAGATTTACGAGTTGAAAAATCAAATTCAATGTGTCTACTTCAACTTTGATGTTTGGAGTGGGAGCTAATTCAACTTTTTTGAGCATGTGATATGAGGTTACATTATAGGTCACTTTTGATCTATACCATTGATCAAGTGATTTTTCCAAACTTAAAAAATGCACAAATCTATCATTTCAAATCCAAATGACATGAAATTGGTTACCATTTTGAAGGTCTTTGAGAGAGCTACAACTTTGATGAAGACACTTTTCTCATTTGAAGCTCATATAAAAAGTTAAGCAAGGTGGAATATTAAGACATATGGTTTGACACTTAGAAAAATTTTGATATGTCAAAAATTTCCACACCTCCACCTCAAATTTCTCCAAGTTCTAAGCTCCAAATAAAAAAGTGTTGAACATGAAAGTTGTTCCTCTTGATCTCACCTTTCTAAAGAGATAAAATTCATTCATTTTGGACAAGAAATGCATAGGTTGCACATGGCTTAAATAGGGTGACATCACTTGGCAAGGATCAAGCTTCAAACATCAATGTACATTTGCCTTGCAATCCAAGCTTACTTCAGAGCATCTGATATGCATTTGTGGACCTCAAGCAATCATTTCATGGGCCTATGTGCGCCCATGCACCATTGCATCACCATTTGCCAAAATTGGAAAGTGAATGTGAGTGTGCAATTATCAACCATTTCAACTATAAATAGAGCTTCAATTGCTCAGAATTGGATACACATTAGTGCCATCTTTGATCCTCCATTTCAAACCCTCACTTCTCAAAGGATAAGCCTGAAAAATTCTCTTGAATTTGATCTTGAATCTCCACTGTTTTGGAATTCAATTCTCCAGGAATCCATAGCTTTTTAACCATTCAATCCTTCTCCTGCAAGCAAGTAGAGTGAGACCAAGCACAAGCAAGATCAAGATCCATCAAATCCAGACCTACATTGAAGGTATTTTCCAGAAATTTTGAACACTTCGATTCTCTCAAATCCTTGCTCAATTCTATTGATTCTTTGGTTGTCTGAAGTCCTACCAATATAGGCAAGAAGTTTGAGTTGCTTTGAGGTCAAATCGAAGCAACTCAGTTCATGCACCTCGAATTTCAATTCCATGTATCTCTCAATATACTTGGAATTGGAGTGAATGGAGGTCAGATTCAAGCTCAGTGCCATCTTTTCTTTAAAATCATGTCCTTGTTTTGTATTTTGGTGATGGTTCATGGTGGACCAGTCCGGTGAGGTCCACCGGAGAAGATGACCGGAGCTCTGGCTCCGACGATGAGTTGGAAAGGCTCTAAACCACATGATCCATCTATTACGTTTTAATCCTGAGCGTTGGTCTTGATTACCAAAGTTGCCACGCGCTGACTAAGGTCTTTGGTGGATAGCGCGCTTATGGCCATCTGACCTGCCACCTCAATTAATGAGAGAGATCAGATGGGCCACGTATTTGATTTTCTGAATTTTTATTTTAATTGCATTATTTTCAATAATTCATATTAAATTCAATATTGATCCAAAAAATATGGGACTTTCACCAAAAATTTCCGAATATTTTTCTCTTTCATATTCTGGATTAAAATTATTTTTTGGATCATTATTAATATTTTTCAGGAATTAATTGGTTTTACATTTGTTTTTAATTGTTTAAATTTTTTTTAAATGTCCAAAAATTATGAATTTTTTCTCCAAGGTCCTTTGACCTTGTTTGACCTATGATAAATCTCATGGCCATTTCTTTGGTGTTTTGATGAGATTTTATGAATTGGATAAAACATATTTGATTTAAATGCATTATTTTATTATTTTTAATTGAATAAATGGAAATTATGTTTGTTGACCAATTGTATGACTTGTTTGAGTTTGCTTGTTGTTGTTGAGCCTTGGTCAAGGTCGATATCACTTTGTCAAATTAATATCATTGGATTTAGGGGATTGATGGAATGTACATTCCATCTCCCAAAATGAATGAATGATATTAATTTGGTAAAAGTCCTCCTTTGACCAGTTTGTGATTTCATTCATCCCCTTCCCACTTCATCTCATTCACACCTTTTGCATATTATTTTTTGTGTGTGGTATGTTTCATGAGCATAGTTCATTATACTATGTCTGTAACATGCATTAACACCAAAATTCTATTGTCCGACCTCAAATAGTTGTGACTTCTACATAAGTCAAATTACGATTGCTTAACATAGCGCTAAATTTGTAACATAAAAGGCATAAGCATTCTAGTTAGTGAGATTGTAAGTCTCCCCTCTTTCATGGTATTGTGTGGAAACTTGGCTTTCTTTCCTTCCTTTGGAAGATGTTTTAGCTCAAGGATTCATGCTTGTGATAAGTGGGTTGAGTGTTCTCCAAAGAATGTCTTGAAATGAAAAGCAAAAGCAAAAAAATAATAACTTCTAACCTATTAACTAGGAATTTTTAATTTCAAGTCTTTACTTTAATGCAATTTCTTTTAGCATTCTATTTCATTTGCCATTGTACATATCATTCTAATTGTTTATGTTAATGCAATTTTCACTTTGTCCATTTGGACCATATTGTGTGATATATCTTATCTGTATATACTTAGCTTGTTTGTGTGGTCTTTGACCATTAATATACATAATAATAACAAAAACCCTAAAAAACTTTTGAGTGGACTGTTGGCTTGATCTTGGATAAATGGACTTAGAATCTAGGCAACCTTCCTATGCTAAAGGACTTGGCCAATTCCAATTTGTGAAGAATCAAGTGCTTGCAATTTGAGATTCATCTGATACATCTTTGAAGACCTCTCTAAGATTCATCTGCAACATGATCATTGTGAAGTTGTTATTTTGAACCGGTGACTTGTGGAATTCATCTGTTACATGGGCTATTTTGGAGTAGATCATGGAATGGATAAGCTTGGATGAGACCATCTTTATTTGATGCCTTGATCTTCAAGATAATATAATTGTGCATTAATGTGTTGTTTGATTCTAAAAAGTCCAAGGGAATTCTGGGTTTCTATTGACATACTTGTCTATTGGATTGCTACCCACTTGGTCAGATCTTTTCAACTCTAAACTTTTAATTTTTGTACATAGGATTGTCTCTTCATCTTTTCCCCATTTCTTTAATTTCAAAATCTCTCCCTCCATTTTTTTTAAAAATCTTCTTTGTGTGAACTACTTTTGTTCTAAACTTTGACCACTTTTGCAAAAAGATAGAAACTTTGGCCTTATGCCATTGCATTTTCAAACTTACTTTCTTAAATCAAACTTGTAAATAAACTTAACTATACTTGACTTAAACTTTCAAAAAGCCAAAAAGAACTAACTCATTCAAATCATTTTAGGTCTTTGTGCCTTTCAAATTTAAATTTTGTTAAAATTAACACACTCATTTTGAAATTTGTATCACGAACTACGAGGTTTTGATCCCTCATTTTTATGTTGGTATGTAGGCACAAGACCGAAGGTCTTGTCAAACACAAAAGCATAATTAATGAATTCTTTTCTCATCCCCCCATTCTATTTGTTTGTAAACATCACTTTGTACAAAATACATATGCACACAAAAAGGGCTCCCTAGGAGTACCTAAGACACTTTGGGTGCTAACACCTTCCCTCTGTGTAACCAACCCCCTTACCTGTGATCTCTGACTTTTATTAGTTTTTATTTGAAAACTTCTTACTTTTTGGGTTTTGTTCGTACTTTTTCCCTTTTCCCTTGGAAACAATAAAAGCGCGGTGGCGACTCTTGTTAATTGATCTCTAGCTTGTTGATAGCTTGATGATCATGAATTTCCCGTTACAGAATTTAAGTGGCGACTCTGCTGGGGAGTAATCTCCAGTGGGTTTAGCCTACTTTTTGTGTGAATATATTTTTATATATGTGATGTTTGTATATATATATATATGTGATATAATTTGCTTGTTGTGCTTGGTGATCTTTGAGTGGTGAGATAAGTTCTAACCCGAACTTGAGTGAAATTAAGATAGGAGGAATAGTCTTGTTCGACTTATGTGGAGTAGTCCTTAACAAGTTAGCTTAAAATCCATCTGCTCAGTGGAGACTCCTTTAGATTTGGAAATGTCACACAAGTATTTGTGGTTAGGCATTACTATCTCTAATTGGGTCTGAGAAGCTGAGGACCTTAGAACACTTAACCCATCTTGGCCTATTTAGAACGTAGTGCGGAAACTGTTCAAGTGTAGACTTGATAACAGTTATTACGCAATACTACACTCAGACGAGTTTCTCTTGAGAATATTATGGGTCGATGAGTCAGTCATCTTAACCTGTAATATCTGATAGATGGAATTAAGACTCTGGGAACTTGTTAGAACATGATCTACAGGTTTTTATCCTTAGTTCACTCCTTTTGGATGGTTCTTACCCAGACTCCATGCTCGTGACTTGCAACAAACCCTTGATTCTTGGTTGATCCAATCAAGTCTTGTCAATATCAATGGAACTTTGGTGTTGATAAGGTGTAAACCATAATCCACCAAAATGGATGATTGATCTTGACAATGACTTGATTCATCCCTTGACCTTTGTTTGCCTTGTGTGTGATCCCTTATTTGTGATTGTTGCATTCATGCATTCATGCGCATCATAACATTCATCACACAAATGGACGAAGGAACACTAAGAAGTACAGTTTCAGATGTCCCGACTTGAAAGAGTTAAGGAAGCTAGAATCTTTTGTATTAGATCCCTTGGACTTCAAACAATGTCATGGGAAGCTTCTATCTATTTTGTCTACTGATGTGGTTGAGGGACTCTTGAGTGTGCTAGTGCAGTTCTATGATCCTTTCCACAACTGTTTCACTTTCCCAGATTTTTAGCTTGTGCCTACCTTGGAGGAGTATTCTCATCTCTTGGGGATACCTGTTTCTAGTAGAGTGCCTTTTAGTGGATTGGAGGAGATTCCCCGATCTAATATTATTGCTGAAGCTCTTCACTTGAAGAAGTCTGAGATAGAGGCTCATTGGGTGAAGAAAGGAGGGTTATTTGGGTTACCATCTGTTTTCCTCATCAAGGAAGCTACCACTTTTGCTCAAGCTGGTAGTGTGGACGCTTTTGAAGCTATCTTTGTGTTTCTCATCTATGGATTAGCTTTGTTCCCCAACATTGACGGTTTCGTTGATGTGAACGCCATTAGACTTTTCGTGATTGGGAATCCTATGCCTACTTTGTTGGGAGACATGTATTTCTCTTTGCATCTAAGGAATTCTAAAGGTGGTGGAACGATTGTCTGTTGCATTCCTCTTCTGTACAAGTGGTTTATTTCGCACTTGCCTCAGACGTCTGCTTTTGTGGAGAACAAACAATGTCTACGGTGGTCTCATAGACTTATGTCTCTTACTAATGATGATATAGTTTGGTATGACCCATCTTTAAGCAGTTTGGAGATTATTGATAGTTGTGGTGAATTCTCTAATGTGCCTCTCATTGGTACACAAGGAGGAATTAACTACAACCCTGCTTTGGCTCGTCGTCAACTTGGGTTCCCCTTGAGAGATAAACCTAATAACATGTTGTTAGAAGGTCTTTTCTATCAAGAGGGTAAAGATCCCCAACATTTGAAGCAAAAGATTGTGCATGCTTGGCATAATGTTCATAGGAAAGGAAGATCCGAGCTTGGTCCACGCAGTTGTGTAGCTTTGGAAGCTTACACTCTTTGGGTGAAGAAGAGAGCTATGAAGTTGAAGATGCCTTATCCTTGTGAAAGACCTATGTCTATGGTTGTGGTTGAGCCATTAACTCTCCCTAACCAAGATGTAGAGGAGTTGGAAGATGTACTCATCAAGATGAAGCAAGAGAAGGATATGTGGGAAGAGCGTTTCCGTGCTTTGAGCAAGAAGCATGAAGAGTTGCAGTTGGAGTCTAAGGACAAAGATGCACTGATTGAGCTACTTGAAGACCGAGTGACAAAGAGACAGGGAGAGCCAGAGGTTTCATCTTCTAGCATGCCTCAGCCTTCCGTTGCTTAGAAGAAGATTATTGACCAACTTGTCCTCGAGAAGACTCGGATGAAGGCTTCTTTTAAGACCGAGATCCGTCGCATTCGAAGGAAGTACGCGCCTTCAGCCAGATCTTCTGACATTGCTGTTAGGGATCCTTAGGATGACTAGTCTCGTTTTTTCTTGAATTTTTTCATTTGGTTTCTGAAATTATACTCAGTGTAATCCTTCCAATTATATAAATGAAAAGAGATTTTTTTGGTTATATAAAAATTATTGCAATTGTTGATATATATATATATATTTGCAAATGATATAGTAAGTTCCTTGAAATCAAAAAAATAAATAAACAAGCATTGCATTTCATGCATCATTTGCATAAGCAGGTTTTTGCCAGGTGTCTAATTGGTGTTTCTTCTGTGCTTTAGCCAAGCTGACTCACCGGTACAACACCAGGGCCAATCATCTGAGAATTATGGAACATCTAGATCAAGAGAACAGAGAGATGAAGGACGAGATCACCCAACATACTGCCATGATGAAGTTAGTTCTTGCTGCTAAAAGTCAAGCTTCTCCAACGCCTGCAACTCCTCCCGCGAGGACTGTTACTTCAGAGATGGTTACCTCTACTGTACCTGCTGCTACCGCCCATTTCGCATCGAACCTGCCTGTCGGATTCCCATGGGGAATGCCGCCCAATTTTGTGCCAGAAGGTTTTGCGCCTACCTTTGCTTCTATGCCGGCATCTAGCCCGGTCATGTCCGTGCCACCTCCCATTGTGCATACTTTGCCTCGCGTAGAGGATATCATCTATCATTCCGAGCCGTCTGAGGGTCCGAATGTTTATGAGAAGATGGAAGAAATGAAAGATCAGTTCCTTGAGCTGCGCAAGGAATTGAAGATGCTGAGATGTAAAGATTTGTTTGGGAAGAGTGCTGCTGAATTGTGTTTGGTACCCAATGTTAAAATCCCGGTGAAATTCAAAAAGCCTGACTTTGAAAAATATAAGGGGAACTATTGTCCACCCAATCATCTTGTGATGTATGCCCACAAGATGTCAACTCAGACAGATAATGACCAATTGCTTATTCACTACTTCTAGGATAGCCTGACTGGTGCTTCACTCCGTTGGTATATGGGGTTGGATAGTGCAAGCATCCGTATTTTCAACGACTTGGGAGAGGCTTTTGTGAAGCAATACAAGTACAATGTGGACATGGCGCCAGATAGAGACCAATTGAGGTCTATGTCTCAGAAGGACAAAGAGACATTCAAAGAGTATGCGTAGAGATTGAGGGAGTTGGCTGCCCAGATCACTCCTCCTTTGGAGGAGAAAGAGATGACAAAGATCTTCTTGAAAACCCTGAGTTCATTTTACTATGAACGCATGATCGCTAGTGCCCCCAGTGATTTTACCGAAATGGTAAATATGGGGATGAGAGTTGAAGAAGGAGTTCGTGAAGGACGATTGTTAAAAGATGAGGCGTCAACGAGTAAGAGGTATGGCAGTAGTTTCAGTAAGAAAAAGGAGAATGAGACAAATGCAATTTCCAGTGGGAGGTAGAGGAGGCCCTAGATCAGAAGAAATCCACCACCCCGTCAACATCATCATCATCAAGTATCATCAGTAATCCCGATATTTTCTAATCAACAAGCAGCACCAATTCAACAACAACAACATCAACGTCAACAACAACCGCAACAAAGAACAAACACCTACAACAACAACAATACCAACAACAATCATCATCAACAGAATTTCGAAAGGAAAAATGTCTCTTTTGACCCGATTCCTATGTCGTATGCAGAGTTGTATCCCTCGCTAGTTCTCAAGAACTTGATTCAATCGAGGAACCCACCGCAGATCCCAGAACCACTTCCCTGGTGGTATAAACCTGAGCTTCACTGTGCTTTTCATCAGGGTGCACCCGGGCATGATATTGAAAACTTCTATCCATTGAAATATGAGGTTCAAAAGCTTATGAAGAGTGGTATGGTGTCCTTTAAGGACCGCGCGCCAAATGTGAAAGCTAACCCTTTGCCCGCTCATGGGAACTCTTCAGTGAATATGGTGGACCGTTGTCCTGGAGAATTCAAGGTTCTTGATGTCCGGTTTATTCGAAGATATTTGGTGCAGATGCACAAAGATATATGTTTGGTGAGTGACTGTGAACATGACCATGATGGTTGTGTTGTGTGTAGTGTGAACCCAAGAGGGTGTGATGTAGTGAAAAGGGACATCCAGCGTCTGATGGATGAAGGCATGATCCAGATTGTTCAATCCCTTCATGTAGATGACGATGTCAATATCATAGTGCCCATTTTCAAGCAACAAGAGCGGTTGATAATCCAGTACGATAGCAGCAACAATAAGAATGTCAGTCAAAGATCAGTATCGCCGTTGGTAATACGGTTAGCGGGCCCAGTCCCGTATTTATCTGATAAGGTTGTACCGTACCAGTACAATGCTACAATGTTAAAGAATGGTCAAGAGGTCCCGTTACCTACGACTAGTTCAATGGTGAGCATTGTTGATGTAACGAAAGTGACCCGTAGTGGTCGAGTGTTTAGGCCGGTGTTCCCGGAAAATAAAGAGGAAACAAGTGTTGGTAAGAAGGCGGAGGTGCCTAATGTAGATCCAGTTGGTTGTTCAAAAGATAAGTCTGGTGAATCCAGCAACTTGAAAGTCAATGATGATGATGAGGTACTCCAATTAATTAAAAGAAGTGAATTTAATATGGTTGAGCAGTTGCTCCAGACTCCCTCAAAGATTTTCGCGTTGCCTCTGCTTTTGAATTCTAAAGCGCACAAAGAAGCACTGCAAAGAGTTCTTGAACAGGCATATGTGGAGCAGAATATTACTATGGATTAATTTGATCACATAGTGGCTAACATCACTTCATGCAATAATTTGAGCTTTTGCGATGAAGAACTCCCTGAGGAGGGAAGAAATCATAATCTGGCTTTGCATATTTCAATGAACTGCAAGGAAGATGCTTTGTCAAATGTGCTTGTTGACACCGGTTCGTCACTCAATATGCTTCCAAAGTCAACTTTGTCAAAGATATCTTACCAAGGAGCTCCCATGAGGTATACTGGGGTGATTGTCAAAGCCTTTGATGGCTCATGCAAAACAGTAATTGGTGAAGTGGACATTCATGTTAAGATAGGCCCGAGTGATTTTCAAATTACTTTTCAAGTAATGGATATCCACCTGGCCTACAGCTATTTACTAGGAAGGCCATGGATTCATGAGGCAGGGGCTATCACCTCCACTCTACATCAGAAGCTCAAATTCGTCAAGAACAGCAAGCTAGTGATTGTGGGAGGAGAGAAAGCGCTATTGGTTAGCCATCTGTCATCTTTCATATATGTAGAAGTTGCGGATGAGGTTGGAACTCTGTTCCAATCCTTACTTATTGCTGCTGAGAAGAGGGTTGGGGCGCCTATGTCCTCGTTGAAAGATACTCAGAAGATTGTTGAAGAAGGTGATGTTGATCAATGGGGGCGCATGGTAGAGGTCTCCGACAACAAAGGTAGAACTGGTTTGGGGTTCCAAAAAGGATCATCAATTGCAAGATCTGAAGATATGCAACTTAGCTTCCGTAGCGGAGGGTTCATTCATGGCAATGAACAACACTTAGCTGATGTGCTAGAGGATAGCAAAGAGGAAGACTGCACCAACTTTGTAACGCATGGAAAGACATGCAACAATTGAACTGCCGTTGATATTCCTGTTATTTTGCATCGATCTAAGTAATGCTTTTATATTTTAAAATCCTTCTCCTATGCCTAAGGGAGAAGTGAACATTATTAGGCATTTTCAAAATTGATCATCAACAAAATTAATTCTATTCATCCACATCTTTGATGTTTATTTTTACTTTTTGCTTTATTTTGAAAATGGTAATCACAAAAAACATAAATAAACAATATAATTGTCCATCTGTATAATATTTGGTCACAAATTCACTTCTCTAAAATCATTATGCAAGTTGGTTCCTAACCCCATTGAATACAATGATCCTTCTCCTTCTCCAAATTTTAAATTCCCTATGTTTGAGGCCGAGGAGGAAAGTGATATAGAAGTGAGTGAGGAATTGTCTCGTCTTCTTGAGTAAGATGAAAAGGTTATTAAGCCGTTTGAAGATCAGATTGAGCTATTCAACTTGGGTTCCGAGGATGATGTGAAGGAAGTCAAGATTGGGTCTCGACTGTGTCCAGATGTCAAGAAGGGGTTGATTGATCTTCTTCGAGAGTATTCAGATGTGTTTGCTTGGTCCTATCAAGACATGCCTAGTTTGGATTCTGAGATTGTGGAGCATAGATTATCGTTGAAGCCGGAATGCCCGCCAGTCAAGCAGAAGTTGAGAAGAACACATCCAGATATGACTTTGAAAATCAAAGAGGAAGTGCAGAAGCAGATATATGCCGGTTTCCTTGTAACTGTTGAGTATCCGCAATGGGTGGCCAATATTGTTCCTGTCCCAAAGAAAGATGGAAAAGTCCACATGTGTGTTGACTATAGAGATTTGAATAAAGCCAGTCCGAAAGATGATTTCCCTCGGCCACACATTGATATGTTGGTAGACAGTACTGCTAAATTCAAAACCAGATTAAGATGGCACCCAAAGATATGGAGAAGACCACATTCATTACACCCTGGGGAACATTCTGTTATAGAGTGATGCATTTCGGTCTAAAGAATGTTGGTGCGACTTACCAGAGAGCAATGACCACTCTTTTTCATGATATGATGCATAAAGAGATCGAAGTATATGTCAATGACATGATTTCTAAATCGATTGATGAAGAGGAACATGTTGAGCATTTGTTGAAGCTATTCCAGCGTTTGAGAAAGTATAAGCTCCGCCTGAATCCCAATAAGTGTACTTTTGGTGTTTGTTCTGGTAAGTTGTTGGGCTTTATTGTCAGTGAGAAGGGTATTGAAGTTGATCCTGCCAAGGTCAAAGCAATACAAGAGATGCCTGCGCCCAAAACTGAGAAGCAAGTCAGAGGTTTTCTCGGCCGCTTGAATTATATTTCCAGATTCATTTCCCATATGACTGCCACATGTGCACCTATATTCAAGCTTCTTCGGAAAGATCAGTCTTGCGATTGGACCGAAGACTGCCAGAAAGAATTTGATAGTATTAAAGAATATTTGCTTGAGCCTCCGATTTTGTCTCCACCTGTTGAAGGAAGACCATTGATCATGTATTTGACTGTGCTCGAAGATAGTATGGGTTGTGTTCTTTGACAGCAAGATGAGACTGGAAAGAAAGAATTTGCAATTTACTACCTCAGTAAGAAGTTCACCGACTGTGAGACTCGGCATTCTATGCTTGAGAAAACTTGTTGCGCATTGGCTTAGGCTGCTAAGCGTCTGCGTCAGTATATGTTGAATCATACCACTTGGTTGATATCCAATATGGATCCAATCAAGTATATATTTGAGAAGCCTGCTTTAACTGGGAGGATTGCCCCTTGGCAAATGTTGTTATTAAAGTATGATATCGAATACCGATCTCAGAAAGCGATCAAAGGTAGTATCTTGGATGACCATTTGGCTCACCAACCAATTGAAGATTATCATTCAGTGCAATATGGCTTTCCTGATGAAGAGATTTTGTACTTGAAAATGAAAGATTGTGAAGAACCATTGCTTGAAGAAGGGCCAGAACATGGTTCCCGTTGGGGCTTCGTATTTGATGGAGCTGTTAATCAATATGGAAATGGCAAATGGGGCGGTGATTATTACTCCTCAAATGCACGCATCTACCATTTACAGCTAGATTGACTTTCAAGTGTACAAACAACATGGCAGAATATGAAGCTTGCATTATGGGGCTTGAAGAGGCCATGAATCTCAGAATCAAGAATTTGGATGTCTTCGGTGATTCGACTTTGGTTGTGAATCAGATCAAAGGCGAATGGGAGACGAATCAACCCGGTTTGGTACCATATAGAGATTATGCGAGGAGGATTTCAACTTTCTTTACAAAGCTTGAGTTTCATCATATCCCTCGAGATGAAAACCGGATGGCAGATGCTCTTGCAATGTTGGCATCAATGATCGTAGTGAAATATTGGAATGAAGTTCCCAATTTATCTATGATGCGTCTTCATAGGCCAGCTCATGTGTTTACTATTGAGGAGATCAAAGACGAGAAGCCATGGTATTACGACATCAAGTGTTTCCTCCAAAGTCAGATTTACCCGCCTAGGGCATCTTTGAAAGATAAGAAGACTTTGAGAAGATTAGTCGGTAACTTCTACTTGAATGGTGATATACTGTACAAGAGAAACTTCGACATGGTTTTGCTCAGATGTGTGGATAGACACGAAGCAGACTTGTTGATGACTGAAGTGCATGAAGGTTCCTTTGGTACTCATTCCAATGGACATGCAATGGAGAAGAATATGTTGCGAGCAGGTTACTATTGGCTGACAATGGAATCTAACTGTTGCAAATTTGTGAAGAAGTGCCACAAGTGTCAAATTTATGATGATAAGATTCATGTTCCTCCGACACTTTTGAATGTTATCTCTTCCCCATGGCCCTTCTCCATGTGGGGATTTGATATGATTGGGATGATTGAGCCCAAAGCTTCGAATGGACATCGTTTCATTCTAGTGGCAATTAACTACTTCACAAAATGGGTTGAAGCGGCATCGTATGCAAATGTAACCAAGCAAGTTGTTGTAAGGTTTATTAAGAATCAGATCATATGTCGTTATGGTGTTCCAAGTAAGATCATTACTGATAATGGATCGAACTTGAATAACAATATGGTGGAAGCTCTTTGTAAAGACTTCAAGATTGCACATCATAATTCTTCTCCCTATAGACCTAAGATGAATGGGGTTGTTGAAGCTGCGAATAAGAACATCAAGAAAATTATCCAGAAGATGGTTGTCACGTATAAGGATTGGCACAAGATGCTCCAATTTGCTTTGCATGGGTATCGTACATCCGTCTGCACTTCAACAGGGGCAACCCCTTTCTCTCTCGTGTATGGTATGGAAGCACTGCTCCCCGTAGAGGTTGAGATTCCTTCATTGCATGTGCTCATGGAAGCCAAGTTGACTGAAGCCGAATGGTGTCGGACCAGGTTTGATCAGTTGAATTTGATTAAAGAGAAGATATTGACTGCCATGTGTCATGGTCAGTTGTATCAGCAAAGAATGAAGAAAGTTTTTGATAAGAAGGTCAAACCTCGAGTGTTCAGAGAAGGTGACCTCGTACTCAAGAAGATTTTATCATTCAAGCCAGATTCCAGAGGAAAATGGACTCCTAATTATGAAGGCCTATATGTTGTTAATAGATCCTTTTCAGGCGGTGCATTGATTCTTACAACTATGGATGGTGAAGAGTTCACTCGTCCTGTGAATGCAGATGCAATCAAGAAATACTCCGCCTAAAAAAATAAAAGAACAACTCGCTAAGTTGAAAACCCGAAAGGGAGATCCAGGCAAAAATTAGAGACATGAAACAAAAAGAATTTCCCGATAAGTTGAGTACCCCACCTTGGGGCAACTTATGCAAAAATTAGGGATTATGGCAAGTAATTGCATTTTGCTGATCTTCAGTGTTTTGAAGGTTTGTTTGAGCACAAGGGTTGACGTCAGTTCATCATTCCAGCAGCGGTCAAGAGCACAGTGGATATCAAGATTTGGTAGAGGGATTAAGGATCATTTGTATTCAATGTAACCCTTTTCCATGTAAATTACCATTTTCAACTTTGTAAAATCTATGGAGTCTTGTCATTTACAGGCTACCATTCCATTAAATAAAGTTGAGATTTTATCCAATTGTTTCTACTCTTATTTACTTCAGCCAACAGTTTTAAATTTTATTATGATCATTTTGAAATTAAATCAAAAATCAAGCTTTCTTTAATATATAAAAGCAAGAATTTTTCCAAAGCAAGTAAAAGGAATATCAACCGCATTTCAGTAAAAAGCAAGTCCTTAAGTGTGAAGCACCTGTGGTCCCCCAAGCAGTTAATTCCTCGGGTATCCCTAGACGTTTGTGTTGATTCAGTTCCTCGGTGGAGTGTTTGACCCCCAGTGGAACTTCTTTCTTTGTCCCCAGCTAAGTTGGTTGATTCAGATACCTTGTGGCGTGTCCTTGTCCCCAACAGAGTTTCGGCCTGCCCCAGCGGAGTTCGTATTTCCTTAGCAGGTGGATCTTCATTAAATACGATTTGATCTTCCCCAGTAGATCGCTTTGGTGTCCCCACCAATAGCCATTTATTTTTTGCTCCCAGTCAGAGTTTCCTCCTGGTTCCTGAGCAGCCTTGGTTGATTATTTCTCTGTAGGGTTGTCTCCCATTTTTATGGTGTTCACCTAAAATTCCCCACAAATTGGATGTTCCGTCCTCAGCAGATCTCCTTCGTCCTCAGCTAGGGTTGAGCCTTTAGGATGTTGATCTCTCTGTTCTCCGACTGTTGTCTCCATTTTGTGTGGATTGTACCGGTGGTTCAATTTCTTTGCGACACCTCTTTATCCTTTGTGATCGTTTTGTCAGCATAATCCTCATATACACATATACATATACATTCATAAAATTTTATAATTTTCATATCTCGCATCTTTATATTTGGTTTGTTTGAGATTCTCATTCTCTATTATGGTGGTACTTTATCCCCATACCAAATCGGGTGTCTGTCCTCTTCCAATTATAGAGTGTCAGCCCCTTAAGCAGAAAGACTTTAAACTTTCTCCGTTTCCCAATTGAGTTTGTTTCCTCGTGGATGGTTATTATTTCAGTTTCCTCTCCAGCAATTTTTCTGGATGGAATTACTCCCCTTGAGTTATGTCCTCATTGGGTTGGGTCTTGATTAACCGTTTTCTTTCTAGCTTTTACCTAGATAAATATTTTTGTCCCCTAAGAGTCTATTACCCAGTAACTGGTAATATTCTTCTTAGTTTTCAGTTTGTTACTTCTTGCTCAATACCCGACAAAAGTACCCCTTTTCTCCTCAGTGGAGTCCCCTGGAAGTATATCCTTGATATGTTCATTTTAACCGGTGACGAATATATTTTCTTCCCCCGCAGGAGTCTATCCTTGATATGTTCACTTTAACCAGTGACAGATATTCTCTTCCTTGGTTTTCTACCCAGTAAAAGGTAGTTGTAATCCCTATTTTGTTCCTCAAAGAGTTAATCCTTGATATGTTCATCTTAATCGATGACGAGTTTCCTTCTCATTGTGGTTTTCTAGCTAGTAACCGGTAGTTATAAAACCTGTTTTTTCCCCTGTGCGGAGTTAATCCTTGATATGCTCACTTTAACCAATGACATATTTTCTCTTCTTTGGTATTCTGTCCAGTAACTGATAAATGTAATTCCTATTTTTGCTCCCCTTTTCAGAGTCGATCCTTGATATGTTCATCCTAACTGATGACGTGTCTTCTCTTTTTTTGGTCTTCTACCCAGTAACCGGTAGTTGTAAATCCTACTTTGTCCCCTCGCAAAGATAATCCTTGATATGTTCATCCTAACCGGTGACGGATTTTCTCTCTGACGGTTTTCTATCCAGATTTTAATAGATGTAATTCCTACCCTTTTTGTTCAGTTGGTATATCCTTGATATCTTCATCCTAATCGATGACGGATATCCTCCTTGACATTTCCAGGCATGTCTATCCTTGATATGTTCATCCTAACCGATGACGGATTTTCTTCCCTGTTGAGTTTATCCTTGATATATTCACCTTAACCGGTGACGGATATTCTCATCTTTGGTCTTCTGCCCAGTAACTGGTAGTTGTAAATTCTATTTTCTACAGTTTTCCCCAGCAAGGTTATTCTTACCCAGTAACCGGTAAGGAATACCCCCTCCTGGTGGTTCCTAGTGAGTCATCCTTGATATGTTCATCTTAACCGATGACAAATGTTCTCTCTGTCAGATCTTTATTATCTCCTTACTCAGTAACAAGTAATAGATAATAGATTTCTGCTCCTCCTGTGTTGAAGTTTATTTCTTCCCCAGTTGAGTTGAGTGCGCATTTCCTTAGTGAAATCGTTGTTCCTCTGCATGATTCGAGTACCTCAGTTTTATCCTGACTTATTCGTATCCCCTGCAGATGTTTGTTTCCCTGGCTGAGTCTTTCCATTTTTATATGGATTTCCTCGAGTCCCCCAGTAGTTTTAAGTCGTAGCCTGGCCTACGCATAACTCCTTTTTTATCCCCTCAGAGTCTCTGTCTCCCTAGCTAGTTTTCCTTATGGAATACATTGTACTCCTGCGGGTTTTCGGTCTCTCTGATCTCTTTTTCCTTTGTGGCAATATTTCCCCATAGAGCATTAACCTTTTGTATTCATATCATATGCATCATGAGGTCTCTTAGGGACCAAAACTTGTTTCTACATGTTGTTATTTAAGCCCATTCTACAGAGTCGACATGAAGATTTTAACCTTCGCCTCCTCAGTTAGAATGTCCTTAAATAGGGGTAGCTGTAAGACCCCAAATTTGACCCTAATATCCCTCATGCAATTTCATCATAAGCATTAGCATTGGGATCATACATTGGCATCCTCCTTACCCCTTTTCATTGGGTTTGTTTTGGGAGAGATCACCAAACACTTTGTGGTTATATCATACTTATATTTTATCATTTAACTAACTAAAATACCAAAAATATGTCTTTGCATTTGTCTAACTCTTTTGTAGGAAGGGCATGATTTCATTGATTCATCAAGTTCACATCTAGGGTTTGAGACCCTCATGAACAAAGAACACAACTAAGAATTGATTCAAGAATGGTTATGAACATCATATCTGAGTCCTAATGTTCTTTACATGTCATATTGATAAAGTTTTCTTCAAGAGTTTGAGGGTGATTTGCCTTGGAAACCCTAGTTTGACTGGGTATCTTGAGTCACTTCTCCAACAAACTATCTCACCAATTGATCAAATTCCTCAAGGGACACTTCAAAATTCATCATCTTATGCATATATGATCTACCATGAGCCAAGAAAGTCAAGAGAATTGGAAA
The DNA here is from genome assembly GCF_024323335.1 of Lathyrus oleraceus. Classification (NCBI taxonomy): domain Eukaryota; kingdom Viridiplantae; phylum Streptophyta; class Magnoliopsida; order Fabales; family Fabaceae; genus Lathyrus; species Lathyrus oleraceus. The sequence goes on along the minus strand of NC_066580.1, from coordinate 430,877,236 downwards.
TTAGCAAGTTGGTTGATGGTGGTTGGCCAGATGGATTCATCTGATCAAAACTGGGTCTCCCTAGACCCTATCTCCTACAATTTTCACCATATGAAAATAATTCCAAGATAAAACTTACTCTAAATTACATTCTAAACAACTTTCATGTTGAGACCTAGAGCTAGTTTTGCTTGGAAAATCATTTTCTATGTTGAAACATTATAGGTCATTTTGTCTAAACCCTAATTTGAATGTCAACTTCCCAAGGCCATAGCTTGGTCAATTTTTATGAGATGAAAGATTTACAAGTTTCACAATACAATTCAATGTGTATACTTCAACTTTTATGTTTGTAGTGGGAGCTAATTCAACTTTTTGGAGCATGTGATATAAGGTTACATTATAGGTCACTTTTTACCTATACCATTGATCAAGTGATTTTTCCAAACTTAAGAAATGCACAACTCTATCATTTCAAATCCAAATGACATTAAATTGGTGACCATTTTGAAGTTCTTTGATATAGATATAACTTTTATGAAGACACTTTTCTCATTTGAAGCTCATATAAAAAGTTAAGGAAGGTGGAATATTGAGACATATGGCTTGACACTTAGAAAAAATTTGATATGTCAAAAATTTCCAAACTTCCACCTCAAATTTATCCAAGTTCCAAGCTCCAATTAAAAAAGTGTTGAACATGAAAGTTGTTCCTCTTGATCTCACCTTTCCAAAGAGCTCAAATTCATTCATTTTGGACAAGAAATGCATAGGCTGCATATGGCTTAAACAGGGTGACATCACTTGGCAAGGATCAAGCTTCAAACATCAATGTACATTTGCCTTGGAATCCAAGCTTACTTCAGAGCTGTTGTTCTAAGTGTTGGCAGCAATTTTGGTAAAACAAAGAGAGTGTTCACAAGATGTCATGTGTGATGTCTTAACATGAGATATCCTATGTACCTGCTGGAGTTAAAGAACATGTGCAAGCAGGATTGTTTCAGAATGCCACATACAATGACAAGGCTTCTGATATTGGTTGTACCTGCTGGAGCTTATATGGAAGACATGTTCATGCAGGATTGTTTCAGATGACATACACAATGTCATGGTATCTGATATGGTTGTACCTGCTATAAAAGGAAATTGGATTATGCAGGATTTTTCTAGGATGTCAGACCCGATGTCATGACATCCTGTACACATAACATTCAGTATGAATGTTTGGTGTTTTGTGATTGCACAAGTAATGGCAATCATTGGTTGATTGAAGATATGGCTAGCTGGCGCATTCAATTAGGGATTTCAACCAGATTTGATTATTTTCCAAGGAGATCTATACAGCTGTTATAAAAAGATTTGATTGGAAAATATTTTTAGGGTTTTCAAGATATCCAAGCCCAACAGATTGCTTCTATAAAAAAGGGCTTAGAAAACCTGTTTGAACACACAACCAAGACTGAGCGAAATTTAGAGAGAAAGCTAGGGTTTGTGTCTGTAGGTCATTCAAGTCATCCATTGATGATTGAATTGGACTGATTTGTCTTCTTGATCAAAGCTGTGAAGCAAGATCAAGAGTGTGTCTTCTTGATTGAAACTGTGAAGTAAAATCAAGAGTTTTGTAATTGAAAAGTATTTTCTTTTCACAAGGATTGTTGTTTCAAATCACGGGTGTGTGATTGTAAGGGAAGTGAGTGGGTTCTCATATCTAAGAGTGCTTAGGTAGAAGTTACACGGGTAGAGATTAGGTGAGAAAGACTGTAACTTGTTGAAGTGTACGGATAGTCTTTGAACTAATTCTATTATAGTGAATTTCCTTCCTGGCTTGGTAGCCCCCAGACGTAGGTGAGTTGCACCGAATTGGGTTAACAATTGCTTGTGTGATTTACTTTACAATTCAGTTTAATTATCCATTATGTATTAACAAATATTAGTGTCGTGACATTACCTTCGACATCTTATATCTGATACTAGAATTTCAGTTGGTATTAGAGCAGGCATCCTGCTCTGGCTCTTGGTGAGATCTAGGGAGAATACTTTCTGGTACAATGGAGAGGGATGGAGGATCTGTTCATAGGCCACCAATTTTGGATGGTTCTAACTATGACTATTGGAAACCAAGAATGGTAGCCTTTTTAGAATCCCTTGATAACAAGGCGTGGAAAGCTGTCTTCACAGGCTAGGTGCATCCTGTTGTTACTAAAGAAGGAGAAGCCACTACTGAGAAAAAGCATGAAGAACAATGGTCCAAGGAGGAGGATGACCTAGCCCTTGGGAATTCTAAAGCTTTGAATGCCATCTTCAATGGAGTGGACAAGAACATCTTCAGATTGGTAAACAATTGTGAAATAGCTAAAGATGCTTGGGACATTCTCAAGACCACTCATGAAGGCACATCCAGGGTAAAGATGTCTAGACTACAGCTACTCACCTCCTAGTTTGAAAACTTAAGGATGAAAGAAGAAGAGAATATTCATGAATTTCACATGAGTATCCTTGAAATTGCTAATGCCTCAGGAGCCCTGGGAGAAAAGATGACAGATGAAAAACTGGTAAGAAAAATTCTCAGGTCACTCCCAAAGAGATTTGCTATGAAGGTAACTGCAATAGAAGAATCTCAAGATATCTCCAACATGAGGGTAGATGAGCTAATTGGTTCCCTCCAAACCTTTGAGTTAGGGTTGAATGATGGTGTTGAAAGGAAAACAAAGAGCATTGCCTTCATGTCAAACACAAAAGAGGATAAGAGTCAGGAGGGTGATGAAGATCTTGTCAATGAAGTAGCTATGTTGGGAAGGCAGTTCAATAGATTGTTAAAGAAAATGGATGTCAGATCCAAGGCAAATGTCAAAAACATCTCATATGACATCAGCAATGGAAGAAGAGTAAGGTCAGAAGAAAAGCCCAAAGAAGGAAAAGAAGTAAAGTGCTATGAATGTGATGGGTATGGACACATTAGAACAGAATGTGGTACCTACCTCAAGAAGCAGAAGATGAGTCTTGCTGCCACCTGGTCAGATGAGAGTGATACAGAGGAGGCTGCAAATCTTGTGACTCCTTTGACAGGAAGACAAGACTCAAGTGATGGTGAAGTAACCTTTAAGGAATTGGCCTCTACCTACAGAGAGCTGTGTCAGAAAAGTGTAGAGCTGAACAAGCAGTCTTTAAACCAGAAGAAAGACATAACTCAACTTGAGAATGAGAAGGTAGAATACTTGGAAACCATCTCCAAATTGAAAACAGAAGATGTGGCTCTAAAGGTCAAGCTAGATGAAGATCAACAAGTTGAGAGCCAGAAGATAGTTCAATTGGAGAAAGAAAAAGCAGAATAAGTGGAAACCATCTTCAAGCTAAAAACTGAAGTTGTGCTCTTAAACTCAAAACTAGAAGAGACAACCAAGTATGTAAGGATGTTGAACAATGAATCTGACTCCTTAGACAAGATTCTTCAAACTGGACAAATCACAGGAGTCAAATCTGGAATAGGGTACCCTTAAACTAAGGCTGAAAGTAGTTACACTGGCTGCAAACCTAAAGCTAAACCTAAATGCAGCAATAGTAAGAGCAGTTCCAAGATGTCACATCATCAGAAGAAAGAACAGCAGAAAGACAAACACCAAAGATGGAGATGTCATTACTGTGGGAAATTTGGACACTTAAGGCCCTTCTTCTATAAGCTGTATGGTTACCCTACCCCCTTTCATCAACATCATCAGAAGAGAAAACAACAGGATGTCAAACACCAAAGATGGAGATGTCAATACTGTGGGAAATCTAGACACTCTAGGTCTTCCTGTTATAAGCTGTATGGTTATCCTAGCCATGCTCATCAACAAACTCACTATCAACCCAGACCCACACATTACAGGCCTATCAACAAGAAGCAATGGGTTCCTAAGACTAATGTTACAAGTCTAATGGCTCACAAAGAAGAGTGGTATTTTAATAGTGGATGCTCTAGACAAATGACTGGGAACTCAGACTTGATAACTGATCTTCACCCTCATGACTTAAGCTATGTAACCTTTGGTGATGGAGCTAAAGGTGAAATAAAGGGGATAGGCAAGCTTGAGTATCCTGGAGCTCCTAAACTTGACAATATTCGACTGGTCAAGGGCTTGACTTCAAATCTAATAAGCATCAGTCAGCTAGGGGATCAAGGTCTGAATATCATCTTCACTAAAACTGAATGTCTGATTGTGAACAAAGACAATGAAGTAATTATGAAAGGAATCAGGACCAACAACAACTGCTACATGTGGAGCTCTCAAATGGATAATCCCTCTAAGATGAGTACAGTTGCAAGAAGAATCATCAAGGGAAAGGAAAAGTGTCAGATAAGGATGCTAAGACCTAACCTCAAGGAAGAAAAGGTCATGATGGCCCAAACACCTGAACATATGACTGGTGGTATGAAGTCTGAAGATAGTAAGAGCTTTGCTACAATAGAGACACAAAGGACTATTGAGATAGATAAGATATCAGTTGAAAGCAACAATGCCCAACCAGAGTGGATGAAATTACTGATAATTGTCTACAATGTCACAATCGATGTTATGACATTGTATTATGACAACCTGTATGGTACATCTATGTCCAAAGATCATATTCAGCACAGCTGGACCAAGTACATTATTTGCTTTCATCACTCATGTAGAAAATATGTGGAAAACAAACTCATAGTTCTACAGCATGAAATACAACTAACCAACAGGACTGCAAAGGATTTATATGATGTCCAACTGAAAGATGAAAAGGGAAAATTAGGGGCTTGGCTTCTTGAGAAAATATGGCAATTAATATGGAGTGGAAAAGGCAAGAAAAATATTGTCTGCCCAATGAAAAGAAAAAGCCACATTAATAATGAATCATCTCCTAGTATTGGAAATAGCATCCATTTCATTAGCACGCCCTGCCTGAATACAATTTTTTCTATCTTCATCATTCTACTCAGAGAACCTCTGCTAGGGCAAAGAAACTCTTCTCAGAAGTTCAACAACATGTCTCAGCATCCATCAACATCCAGCTCAAAACCCTTTCATATAAAAACTTCCTCCATGGAAATTTTAGATGAAGATCTGATGGACGTAACCCCTCTGTGCATGATACCAGGTGACGTTTCAGGCTCCCCTTCCATGGCCGAAGCTAAGCAAGGTAGCACTCCAGAAAAATCTCCTGATAAAAAGGACATGCACTCTACTGATCGCATCATAAGAAACCTAGTTACTGAGATACTGAATGAAGAGCATGGAGTCAAGGACATTTTTACCCCTCTGTCCAGAAGGGACCCCTCTCCTGAGGAGGAAACCCAAGCTGAAAAAGATGATGACTCATCTAAAACAGAGAAGGAAGTAGCTACTGAGGGACTATGTTCTCTTAGAAAAAACTTACCTAGCATGTCCCCTAATACTGCTCAGGACATTGAGGAAGAAAGGTCTGAGGAAGAAGATGACACGTTGGTCAATCTTGTGAAAACAAGTGTAGCAAAAAGACTGAGAAAAAGGAAGAGTATTGCTGAGATAAGAACAGATAGGAAAGAGAAAAGGGTTGCTGGTATAGGTCCCTCCAAAGCTTGGAGTAAAGTAGAGGTCAGGAAGAAGAAAGAAAGTGAGAGTTCTGAATCTGATGAGAATGTCGAAGACGATGTCCCAGACATCTCCTTTGACAAAAGAAAGGTTGTAAAGAAGTCTTCCAACAGAATTGCTGCTGAGCACCTAGACAAATGGAGGTTTGTCACTCAGAGAAGGGTTGCAGTTGAAAGAGAATTGGGAAAAGAAACTGTTGAAGTGAAGGAAGTAATGGAGTTAATCAAGGAAGTTGGTCTTATGAAAACTGTGACTGCTCTGCCTCAATGCTATGAGGGGCTAGTCAAAGAATTCATTGTAAACATTTCTGAGGAAAGTTATGAGGTCTGCAAAGTGGTTGTTAGGGGTAAGTGTGTAAAACTTTCACCAACCATCATCAATAGATTCCTAGGGAGAGGAACAAATGGAGGGGTAGATCTAGAGACCACAGATAATGAGATCTGTAGGATGATCATAGCTGGCCAGGTTAAGGAATGGCCTAGTAGGAAACACCTATCAGCTAGTAAACTAACTGTCAAGTATGCCATCTTACACAAGATTGGTTCAGCAAATTGGTTACCTACTAATCACATATCTACCATCTCCATTGCTCTTGGGAGGATCATTCATGCCATTGGAACTAAGATGAATTATGACTTTGGAAAGTTTATGTTTGATCAAACCATGCTGTAAAGTTGCCTCCACCAATGCTGTAAAGTTGCCCATTGCATTCCCTTCCATCATCTGTGGCATCATCCTGAGTTAACAACCAGGAATCCTAAGTGCTAGTGATATTCCAAGCAGGAGGAAGACCCCTCTATCAATTCACTATAAGCTTTTTGAGGGTAGTCATGTCAATGATGTTGTCATGACATCTGCAAGAAGGGAACCTGCATCTCAAGGGAACCTAATTGACCAACTAAGAGAAACCTGCAGGGAATTGGAGAATGGTATAAATGTGGCCAAAGCAAGAAAAGAAGCTTTGGAAGCTCTTATTTATAGCCTGGAAAAGGAGGAGATAGAAAAAGCTGGTAAGGACTCAGAGGCAAAAGCACAGTCCTGTACCAACTCTGAAAGCTCTGATGGCTCTGAAGATGAAGAAGAAGGCGAAGATGATACTTTTTCCTCTGATTGATGGTTCCTCCTCTTGTTTGTTAAAGAATGAAGACGGTGAAGCTGGTGGGTCTGATGTTCTGGGAGATGTTCTGCTGCTGCTGCAATATGGAGTTATTTGTTTTTGTATTTTGTGGCAGTCCTCTTGATGCATGTTATGTAATATTTAGGGCTCTTAATGAGTTCCTTGGATTTGTTCATTATTCCAGCTATCATAACTGTGTTTAATGATGTTGTGTACTTCCTGAATATTCTGTTTAAACATGCTTAATGTTATAACATCAATTTTAACTTTCTCTGCTAGGCTAATAGACATTTATTTTGTCTGATTGGTCACCTTTGGTCAATTTTGACTAAAAAGGGGGAGAAGTGCTTGATATGGAAGCTGGATGTGGCTGAACAGAAGTACAACTATTATTGAAAGAGGTGCACAGGTGCTGATGTTGAAGCAGATGTCAGTATGACATTCTGGCTGGTACATGTGCTGGAGTTACAGTAGCTGTTAAATTTGATGCATGCACAGATTTAGGGGGAGAAGAAGTACCCTAGTGCATTGTGCATTTGTGTGTCTTACTAGTTGCATCCATAACTAGTAATTCTGTTGATTGTTGCACAGATTTAGGGGGAGGAGAAGTACCCTTGTGCATGTGTGTATTACTAGTAGCCATAGCTAGTAATTGTTTTGCTTCTGCTACTGATTAAACTTCTGTTATGTTGTTTAACTGCTGATAGTTTGCCTTGTGAACAAAAAGATATATGTTTTAGCCAAAATTTGCCAAAGGGGGAGTTTGTTGATTCTAAGTGTTGGCAGCAATTTTGGTAAAACAAAGAGTGTTCACAAGATGTCATGTGTGATGTCTTAACATGAGATATCCTATGTACCTGCTGGAGTTAAAGAACATGTGCAAGCAGGATTGTTTCAGAATGCCACATACAATGACAAGGCTTCTGATATTGGTTGTACCTGCTGGAGCTTATATGGAAGACATGTTCATGCAGGATTGTTTCAGATGACATACACAATGTCATGGTATCTGATATGGCTGTACCTGCTATAAAAGGAAATTGGATTATGCAGGATTTTTCTAGGATGTCAGACCCGATGTCATGACATCCTGTACACATAACATTCAGTATGAATGTCTGGTGTTTTGTGATTGCACAAGTAATGGCAATCATTGGTTGATTGAAGATATGGCTAGCTAGCGCATTCAATTAGGGATTTCAACCAGATTTGATTATTTTCCAAGGAGATCTATACAGCTGTTATAAAAAGATTTGATTGGAAAATATTTTTAGGGTTTTCAAGATATCCAAGCCCAACAGATTGCTTCTATAAAAAAGGGCTTAGAAAACCTGTTTGAACACACAACCAAGACTGAGCGAAATTTAGAGAGAAAGCTAGGGTTTGTGTCTGTAGGTCATTCAAGTCATCCATTGATGATTGAATTGGACTGATTTGTCTTCTTGATCAAAGCTGTGAAGCAAGATCAAGAGTGTGTCTTCTTGATTGAAACTGTGAAGTAAAATCAAGAGTTTTGTAATTGAAAAGTATTTTCTTTTCACAAGGATTGTTGTTTCAAATCACGGGTGTGTGATTGTAAGGGAAGTGAGTGGGTTCTCATATCTAAGAGTGCTTAGGTAGAAGTTGCACGGGTAGAGATTAGGTGAGAAAGACTGTAACTTGTTGAAGTGTACGGATAGTCTTTGAACTAACTCTATTATAGTGAATTTCTTTCCTGGCTTGGTAGCCCCCAGACGTAGGTGAGTTGCACCGAACTGGGTTAACAATTGCTTGTGTGATTTGCTTTCCAATTCAGTTTAATTATCCATTGTGTATTAACAGATATTAGTGTCAAGACATTACCTTCGACATCTTATATCTGATACCAGAGTTTCAAGAGCATCTGATATGCATTTGTGGACCTCAAGCAATCATTTCATGGGCCTATGCGCGCCCATGCACCATTGCATCACCATTTTCCAAAATTGGAAAGTGAATGTGAGTGTGCAATTATCAACCATTTCAACTATAAATAGAGCTTCAATTGCTCAGAATTGGATACACATTAGCGCCAACTTTGATCCTTCATTTCAAACCCTCACTTCTCAAAGGATAAGCCTGGAAAATTCTCTTGAATTTGAGCTTGAATCTCCACTGTTTTGGAATTCAATTCTCCAGGAATCCATAGCTTTTTAACCATTCAATCCTTCTCCTGCAAGCAAGTAGAGTGAGACCAAGCACAAGCAAGATCAAGATCCATCGAACCCAGACCTACATTGAAGGTATTTTCCAAAAATCCTACCAATGTAGGCAAGAAGTTTGAGTTGTTTTGAGGTCAAATTGAAGCAACTAAATTCATGCACCTCAAATTTCAATTCCATGTATCTCTCAATATACTTGGAATTAGAGTGAATGGAGGTCAGATTCGAGCTCAGTGCCATTTTTTCTTTAAGATCATGTCCTTGTTTTTCATTTTCGTGATGGTTCATGTTGAACCATTCCGGTGAGGTCCACCGGAGAAGATTGTAGCAGGAAATTCATGATCATCAAGCTATCGACTAACTAGAGATCAATTAACAAGAGTCGCCACCGCCCTTTTATTGTTTCCAAGGGAAAATGGGAAAAGTACGAACAAAACCCAATTAGTAAGAAGTTTTCAAATAAAAACTAATAAAAATCAGAGATCACAGGTAAGAGGGTTGGTTACACAGAGAGAAGGTGTTAGCACCCAAAGTATCCTAGGTACTCCTAGGGAGCCCTTTTTGTGTGCATATGTATTTTATACAAAGTGATGTTTACAAACCAATAGAATGGGGGGATGAGAAAAGAATTCATTAATTATATTTTTGTGTTTGACAAGACCTTCAGTCTTGTGCCTACGTACCAACATATAAATGAGGGATCAAAACCTCGTAGTTCATGCTATAAATTTCAAAATGAGTGTGTTGGGTTTTAACAAAATTTAAGCTTGAAAGGCACAAAGGCCTAAAATGACTTGAATGAGTTAGTTCTTTTTGGCTTTTTGAAAGTTTAAGTCAAGTATAGTTAAGTTTATTTACAAGTTTGATTTAAGAAAATAAGTTTGAAAATTCAATGACATAAGGCCAAAGTTTCTATCTTTTGCAAAAGTGGTCTAAGTTTAGAACAAAAGTAGTTCACACAAAGAAGGTTTTGAAAATGGAGGGAGAGATTTTGAAATTAAAGAAATGGGGAGAAGATGAAGAGACTATCCTATGCACAAAAATTTAAAAGTTTAAAGTTGAAAAGATCTGACCAAATGGGAGCAATCCAATAAACAAGTATGTCAATAGAAACCCAGAATTCCCTTGGACTTTTAGAATCAAGCAACACACAAATGCACAAGTACATCAATCTTGAAGAGTAAAGGCATCAAATAAAGATGGCCTCATCCAAGCTTATCTACTTCATGATCTTCTTCAAGATAGCCTATGTAGCAGATGAATTTCACAAGTCACAGGTTCAACATAACAGCTTAACAATGATCAATGTTGCAGATAAAACTGGAGAGATCTTCAAAGATGTATCAGATGAATTCAAATTGCAAGCACTTGGTTCTTCAACAAATTGGCATTGTCCTAGTCCAATAGCAAAGGAATGTTTCCTAAGTTCTAAGTCCAATTGGGGAAGATCAAAACAACAGTCCACTCAAAAGTCTTTTAGGGTTTTTTGTTATTATTAAGTGTATTCATGGTCAAGGACCAAACAAGCAAACAAGGTATACACAAACAAAATAATATCACACAAAATGGTCCAAGTGGACAAAGTGAAAATTACATTAACATAAACAATTAGAATGATATGTATAATGGCAAATGATATAAAGTGCTAAAAGTAAACTGCATTAAAAGTAAAAGCTTGAAAGTAAAAGTTAATAGTTAGTAAATTAGTAGTTAGTTTTATTTTGCTTTGGATTTCAAGACATTCTTTGGAGAACACTCAACCCACTTGCCACAAGCATGGATCCTTGAACCAAAGTATCTTTAGAGGAAGGAAAGAAGGTCAAGTTTCCACACAATACCATGAAAGATGGTAGACTTACAATCTAACTAACTAGAATGCTTATGCCTTTTATGTCACAAATTTAGCGCTATGTTAAGCAATCGTAATTGGACTTATGTAGAAGTCACAACTATTTGAGGTCGGGCAATATACTTTTGGTGTTAATGCATGTTGGAGATATAGTATTATGAACTATGCTCATTAAACATACCACACACAAAAAATATGCAAAGGTGGAGCCTAATCTCATCCATACTCATGTTAATCTTTCAATCAACTAGCATTAGGACTTTGAGATGTCATTAACCAATTGAAAATGAATGGATGAAGAAAGGGAATTAGATGAAGAGGGAAGGGGATGAATGAGATCACAAATTGGTCAAAGGAGGACTTTTATCAAATTAATATTATTCATTCATTTTGGAAGATGAAATGTACATTCCATCAATCCCCTAAATCCAATAATATTAACTTGACAAAGTCAAATCAACCTTGACCAAGACCCAACAACAAATAAGAAACTCAATTAAGTCAATACAAATGGTCAACACAAATAAAATGGCATTTATTCAATTAAAAATATTAAAATAATGCATTAAATTCAAATATGTTTGTCCAAATCCCAAAACCTCATCAAAATACTACATAAATGGCCATGAGATTTATCATAGGTCAAACAAGGTCAAAGGACCTTGGAAAAAATTCATAATTTTTGGACACTTAAAAATATTTTTAATCAATTAAAAACAAATGAAAAATCAATTAATTCATAAAAATGTTAATAATAATCCAAAAAATAATTTTAATTCAGAATATAAAAGAGAAAAATATTTGAATTTTTTTGGTGAAAGTCTCATATTTTTTGGATCAATATTAAATTTATTATGAATTATTGAAGAAAATGGAATTAAATGGAAATTCAGAAAATGCTAAAATATGTGGACCATCAGATCTCCCTCATTAATTGAGGTGGCAGCTCTTATGATCCACAACGCGCGTTCCACAAATGTCCTAGTCAACAACGTTGTAACATGAGTAATCACAAGGCACAACTAAGATTAAAACGTGAGAATTATATCCCATGGTCCAGATGCAAGCCACATCATCGCCGGAGCCAGAGCTCCGGTCATCTTCCCCAGTGAGCTCCACCGGACTGGTCAAGATGAACCATCACTAAAATTCAAAACAGGGACATGATTTTAAAGAGAAAACATCACTGAGCACGAATATCACCTCCAATTCATCCAATTCCAACTATATTGAGAGATATGTGGAATTGAAAAATGAGGTTCATGATCTGAGTTGCTTCGATTTAGCCTCAAAGCAACTCAATCTTCTTGCCTACATTGGTAGGACTTCAGACAACTCAAGAATCAACGGAATTGAGCAAGAATCAAGGAGAAACGAAGAGTTTAAAATTTATACAAATTACCTTCAATGGAGGTCTGAGCTTGCTAGATCTTGATCTGAATCGTGCTTGGCTTCACTTCAATTGCTTGTAGAAGAGGAATGGAAAGGCTTAGAATCAATGGACTCCTGGAGAATTGAATTCCAAAACAGTGGAGATTCAAGCTCAAATTCAAATGAATTTATCAGGTTTATCCTCTTAGAATGAAGGGTTTTCAATGGGGATTCAAAGCTGGCGCAAGATGTGTGTTAATTATGAGCAAATGCAACTGTATATATAGCAAAATCCATGTGATATTTGCACACTCTTTTCACTTTCCAATTTTGGAAAAATGATGAAAGATGGGTGCATGGGCGCGCATAGGCCCATGGAATGATTGTTTGAAAGTACAAATGAAGGGTCAGATGCTTTGGAGATGGATTGGATTGCAAGGTACATGTGCATTGTTACTTGAAGATTGATCCACGCCAAATGGTGCCAGCCTGTTTAAGCCATGTGCAACCTATGCATTTCTCATCCAAAATGCATGAATTTGAGCTCTTTGGAAAGGTGAGATCAAGAGGAGCAAGTTTGATGTTGAACACCTTTTCATTTGGAGCTTAGAACTTGGAGATATTTGAGGTGGAAGTTTGGAAAAATTTGACATATCAAAATTTTTCTAAGTGTCAAGCCATATGTCTCAATATTTCACCTTACTTAACTTTTTATAGGAGATTCAAATGAAAAAGGTGTCTCCATAAAAGTTGTATCTCTCTCAAAGACCTTCAACATGGTCACCAATTTCATGTCATTTGGATTTGAAATGATAGAGTTATGCATTTTTAAAGTTTGGAAAAATCACTTGATCAATGGTATAGGTCAAAAGTGACCTATAATGTAGCCTCATATCACATGTTCAAAGAAGTTGAATTTTATCCCACTCCAAACATAAAGGTTGAAGTAGACACATTGAATTTGATTGTGAAACTTGGAAATCGTTCATATCATAAAAATTGAGCAAGTTAGGGTTTAGACAAAATGACATATAATGTTTCAACATAGAAAATGATTTTCCAAGAAAAACTAGCTCTAGGTCTCAACATGAAAGTTGTTCATAATGTCATTTAGAGTAAGTTTTCTCTTGGAATCATTTTTATATGGTGAAAATTGTAGGATATAGGGTCTAGGGAGACCCAGTTTTAATCAGATGAATCCATCTGGCCAACCACCACCAACCAACTTGCTAATTTCCAATTCTATTGACTTTCTTGGATCATGGTAGATCATATATACATAAGATGATGAAATTTGAAGTGTACCTTGAGAAATTTGATCAATTGGTGAGATAGCTTATTGGAAAAGTTACTCAAGATACCCAGTCAAACTAGGGTTTCCAAGGCAAATCACCATCAAACTCTTGAAGCAAACTTGATCAATATAACATGTAGAGATCATTGGGACTTATATATGATGCTCATAACCATTCTTGAATCAATTATTAGTTGTGCTCTTAGTTCATGAGGGTCTCAAACCCTAGATGTGATCAATGAATCAAGGAGATCATGCCCCTACCTACAAAAGAGTTAGATAGATACAAAAACATATTTTTGGTATTTTGATTAGTGGAATGATAAAATACAAGTATGATATAATCACAAAGTACTTGGTGATCTCTCCCAAAACAAACCCAATGAAAAGGGGGGGGGGGAGGAGGATGCCAAGATATGATCCTAATGCTAATGCTTATGATGAAATGCATGAGGGATCTTAGGGTCAAAATTGGGGTCTTACAGCGACTCTTGTTAATTGATCTCTAGCTTTGTCAATAGCTTATTGATCATGAATTTCCCGCTACACAGTGGCCTGACACGGCCGCCCGTGTCACGCCCAACGGTCATATTTTTCAAAAAAAATCTTTTTGTGGTTTTGTGGACCCCACCCGAATTTTCCACCACTTAAACATATATTACCCTTAATCTACCAATAAAATCTGATTTTCTTTCACTCTCTCTCTCATTTTCACATTATCCTTCTCCTTTGTCACTTTTTCTTAACCTTCCTCCATAACCACACCATCTTAAAGCTCCCAACTTTGGCACCTTACGCTGTCCAAATTGCTGACACTCTTCACAAAAGTTACTCTACTCACCATCCTCCACAAGGCTATGGTAATCTTTTTTCCGTTTTCCATACTTTTTTTGGGTGATAAATTATGTTGCAGGAATCAAAAATACCGCCGAAAAGAATCTCCAAAGGGAAGCAAACAGATGCAGAATCATCCCGTCCACGGAAACGGACAATCTGTCATCCGAATTCACATGATATCATCGTTGACAACCCGGAGCATGAACGGAGGTACGCATCTCACGTCAAACGGAAAATCACTCTGATAAGGTACCTTTGCTCCAATACTTTATTTCAATTAGGTTTGTCTAAAGAATGGAGAGGATGTTACATGTTCTCGGAATGCTTGAGTTTGTGCATTGTGAAGCGCTAACCTATGAGCACATCACTTTAGAATTCTTGAGCACAATTGAGTTCAAGCTGAAAAAAGGTTGGACGGGAACAAGGATGTACTTTGAAGGAACAATGTCTTTCAGGTTATACAATGTCGACCACGAGTTGACAGTGGAGCAGTTGGGTGAAATTCTTCGCCTACCCCTTTATGGCCCCGGAGCCGTACCAGACAGCTTTGATGCTAAGACTTTCTAGTTGGCCATTACGGGATGATCTGACTATGTGGCTAAAGGGGCTAAGTCATCGGGCATTCAAAATCCCTATTTCAGGTATGCCCAGAAGGTGCTGGCTTTCACACTTTTTGGCAGGGGTGATAACACGGGTGTCGCCACCCAAAGGGAACTGTTATTTTTGTTCGCCATGGCAAACCGGGTAGTTGTGAGCGTTGCAACATTTGCTGCGGATTATCTAGGTCGTGTGGGGAGAGCAGCCCAATGGGGAATCTCCATAGGGGGCATCATCACTCAGATTTCCCACCATTTCGGATATGACCCTGTTGCATTTAATGAGACACCGAAGGCAGGTAAGCACAAATTGGACATGAACGCATTGGTCCAGCAAGGTATGATTTCACAAGTTTCTGATTATTATGCCTTAATGAGTTCGGGTCAGTTTATTATGGCTCTTCCTGATCCTGCGCGCATTAGCATTTCCAACACGGCCAATTGGCTTTATGAGAGTGTCGTCCATGATGATATGGACGAGCAAAATGCTGACACATTTGCTGCAGATGACCCACCAGAGGAAGAAGTACAGGAAGAGATGCAGGATCAAGAGAAATTTGCTGCTCCACCAGAGGGCTCCATGCACCCAGGTGTCGGGTCGTCATATGTGACGCCGGACCAATGGTCGTGGATGCAAACTGAAATTGGCGACCTTCGAGCAGAGCAAACACGCCAAGGCTTAGAGCAAGCCCGTCAAGAGACTCTTATGGAAGAGATGCAAACGATGATGCAACGTCTGATGTTGTAATTTCTGCCACCGCAGTGAACCTGTGTGAGTCCCTCTCTATCTTGGATTGAATATTGCGGACAATGCTTAGTTCAAGTGTGTGTGGGGGGGGGGGAGGGTTATTAGTTGTTGTTTTGTTGTTTTTGTTCTTGGTATTTTTTCAAAATTTTAATTAAGTTGCGTGGTATTCTATTTGTTACAGATAAAGGACATTTGTGTCGGATGAATGATGAAGCTTGGAGCGATTGGATGGAAGATACACCCCTCTACTTACTCTTCTAGAAACCCCCGAAAGTTGATGCTACTGACCCGAACAATCGGACGTAACTCTCAGTCACTGGATTTCATAGGGATACTCTGTAACCGAAGAGAAGACGAAGCTACATCATACTGAGAGATATCTTGGAAGCCTGCAAGCTAGACAAAACATGGTGAGGACTACAAAAAGCCAAACACTTGTCATCATGAGAGTTGTTCAGGTATGTCTCTGTCTCTCTGGGTTTGCATTAGAGATACTGAAATTTCATAACACTCTATACACACTAAGGCATTTTATTTTTTAACCCTGAGCCTTTCAAGCCAACCCGCCATTATTACCCTTCGTTCACCAAACTTGAGTCATATTTCCTTTTGTTTGTCATTTAACCACTGTATATAACCATAAGCCCATACACTACCACACCTTTCTTAGATAAGTGTTGTTTACCCCGAAGCTGTGGAAAAGCCTAAGCTTGGGGTTTCATCAAAATGTTGAGGACACCGATGAATGGTAGATAAGTGCAAAAAGAAAAAAATCAAAGAAAAGAAAAGATCATGAAGCACTTATCTAGAAGTATTAAGGTTGGAAAAAAGCATGCTCAAAAGAGCAACAAAAGAAAATATATGAGCCAATGAATTCAACAAGAACGGTGTCCAAAAGAAATACCTCCGATTTTTAAATTGAACAACAGTTACGAGGGTAACAACACGAAATCTGAGCCTGAACCCCTAGTATTCCTTTTTTTTAACTCCCCACTTTACACCTTAGCCCCGCTACAACCGAAAAAGTCTTCGAATAGTGTGTGTTGTGTGTTTCTTATTATGAAGATATCTGTATTTCAAACCTAAGAGTTGACTTTGCATGCTCTGTTTTTCTTGAGTGTAAACACTTTGATCCCGAGAGATTTGGTGAGAGTGTGAAAAGCTACAGGCAAAAAAGATGTGTCAAAGTGAAAATGTGGCTAAAGTCGGAAATCGGGAAAGAGTAAAACTATGATTAAAGAGTGAATAGGAGATCGCGAAAGATTGCAGTAGCATTGTGGATGCGAAGTTTGGGGGTAACCGTTCTGATGTCTCGAGCATCACTTGAGGATAAGAAATGAGATAAGTTTGGGGTTGTGATCAGACTCCAATTCTACTTATTTTCTGACACTCATTCGGCACCTTTGTACGAAGTCGGTAACATATTAGTCCACGTATTTTATTGTTTTTTTTAGTAATTTAGATGTTTTGTATTGTTGTTTCCATTTGTTAATTACATGTTATATGCATCATCATACTCCATTTTATGTCCCTTTGTGGTAGTTCTTTTGGTTTCAGGTGTAAGCAAGTGTACCTGAGGGATAGACAAGCAAATCGGACGTTCCGGGCCCGTCAAGAAAATTGGACATACAGTAGTCCTGACACGGCCACCCGTGTTTCCCAACACGGGCTGTGTCAGGAGATGCACTTGGAAGTGGAAAACGGGGAGCTGACACGGCCCATGTCAGCCTCCCTGAAGGGGCGTGTCAAGGCCTTTTGCTCCAGAAGCCCAACACGGCCTAGCGTGTTGTTTGACACGGCCAATGTTGGCTTGGGCACTTGATTTTCCAGTTTTGTGCTGTTTTTGGCACGACTTATCCCGGAGGACATTTTGGACTTTTGCTAGAGAAAAATTGTCATTAGGAACTATTTACATGAGATTTGAATATGGAGAGAACACTTTTTACACGATCTAAAATTAGAGACCAGAAGATTGAAGTTGTGGAAAGCAAAGAAGAACGAAGATCCTTCAAGAGCGGACGCGATTGAAGATCAACGGAATTCCGAACTTTTTATAATGTCTCAATTTTATCTTGTATCTGATTTGAATAATATGATAGGATAAACCCCCTCAATGCCAGGGGGTGTCCCTGAATTGATCATGTAATGACTCTGATGTTAGATTTTCTTTAATATATGTTATTTGTTATCAATTTCACTATGTAATTTGCGTAATGCTTTCTTTATCAGAAAAATTAAGATTGATGTATGGTTAACGATTAGCAGGATTATAATTATTAAGGTTTTTATACAGTGAAACCATAGTAGATATCACATAGGACTAGGGATACCCTTTGGTTACCGATTTATTCTTGTTAAATTAAAATGACTTGGTTTCATCATAATCACCTAAGGACTTAGATGTTAGATTGAACACCAAAGGTTTCCCTCCGAGGTCTTAGGGGGAAACAATCTTAAGATCCGGTAATTGGAACAATTCTCATTATTAAGGAGATATACACTCAAGGGTCATTACAGGAGATTTTCACACATCATCCTTGGCATATTATTATAATCTGTGAAAATATTTATTTGTTTTATTTTCCCTTATAGTGAATTTTACAAACCCCAAAACTATTACTTTTGTTCAATTGAGTGACTGTTTACTCATATATTGCTGCACAATCCTTGATCACACTGAATTACACTGTATTTTTGACTCGGATTTCACATGTTTATTAGGACTTTATTATTATTTTGTTTGTATTATGCTCTCTTTTATGTTGTTTTCAGATATTTAGCACTTTCGGACCCTTTTGGAAGAAACGAAGCAAAAAGACCTAAAATTAGAGTTTTTCGGCGAAAATTGTACACATGGAGGCCACTATAGGGGAAGCCATGACTCACAAGCCCTCAACTAGAAGGTAACCGCCACATTCCCATTTACACACATGGCGGGCGCCATGAAGGGATGGCGGGCGCCACCTTTGGAAATCACGTTCCCACTAAGGAGAAGTTGGAGGGCACCATGGTCTTTGCAAGCTGCTGAAATCCTCTATAAATAGTTCGTCCCATGTCATTTTCAAATCATCCAACTTAGTTTATAACACTAACCATATATTTATCATTTGTAAAAGCGGTAATCCGTCACATCGGGGGGTTATCGCACCTTAATGAGATTGAGTTGGGTCACTTCGAGTTGCTGTCGTCTTTAGCTTCAGGTGTCAGAGGTTTATTTTTCTTGTACCAGATTTAAAGTCCTCCGTTAGGAGCAGGTTCTTATTTACGATTTTATTTTATTTATTTTTCGCACTCGCTTTTATTTTATTTATTTTCCACACTCACTTTAATTTATTTATTTTCTGCACTCGCTTTACTTTATTTATTTTCCGCACTCGCTTTACTTTATTTATTTTCCGCACTCGCTTTACTTTATTTATTTTCCGCACTCGCTTTAATTTATTTACTTTACGCGCTTTACTCACGCCTCACATTCTAAAACAAACTTTTCATCATGATCAATACCGTTGTGTTTGTTTGTGTTATCATGTCTGGCTAAATCTTTTAAATGTTAGAATGTAAGGATCGCGATTAAAGTAATGTTTCACATATTGAATATGTATAAATACTTTAAAGGTTGTTTTGATTTTTAACTTGAGTTTTCTAAAACAAACTTGGTTAGTTTTAATTATTCAAGGAGTGCGAAAGCACCCTGGCTTAGTAACTAGGAATTTTTATCACTTTAAGGAAAAACTATTTTTGAAACTGTTTTCAGACGCGTTGATAGATTTAAAATCAGGAAACTCCTTGGGTAAACTTTCCAAATCAAAATCACTTTTCAACTAAGTTTACGAGTCTCATTTCTTAAAAATAAGTTTACTACTTTAGCGTTCTGCGCACCTTTTATAAGTGACAATAAAAGGCCTTAATTAAAGGGTAAACTCGGTTCTGAATACGCGAAAGCGACAGTTCCTGTTAAATGGATTCTTTTCAAGAGTAGAAAATATTGCCTCATAAGTAGTTCTATTTAGACAATCGAAACATCACTTAACTGACGTGAAATACATTCAACCTGTCTTTACCTGCATTTATTATTTACCGTTATTTTGCAAACTCAATATCTTTTTTATACCGCCTTAGATAAACACCATAACGATAGTAATTGATAGATTGACGATTTGGTCTCTGTGGGATCGATATTCTTTTATATTACTTTGACGCGATTCGTGCACTTGTGAATTCA
Source organism: Lathyrus oleraceus (assembly GCF_024323335.1). Classification (NCBI taxonomy): domain Eukaryota; kingdom Viridiplantae; phylum Streptophyta; class Magnoliopsida; order Fabales; family Fabaceae; genus Lathyrus; species Lathyrus oleraceus. Next base: position 430,857,458 of record NC_066580.1, on the reverse strand, counting down.
CACGATCAATCCTCGAGATCGATCTGTAAGAACAAAAATAGTTCTACAATAGATTCCATGATTTTGATGATAACAAAGGATGAAACCAAAAATGGCACCCTAACGAAAAGTTTCTAAGTGTGCAGGGTTCTAAAGAAAGAAGAAATAAATCTGATGATGTCATCAGATGCACAACAAGATCAGATACAAATTATCAAGTATCAGAAGCATCTAAAGTGGAATCTCGTTTCAAGAAGCTCTGACTCTGGACAAAACTACAAAGTATCAGAAGCATCTGAACATGAAGTAAAGTCTAGAAGCTCTGACTCTGAACAAATGCCTTCTGTAAATTCTGAAGTTATCAGCGCCATCTGAACTTTCAAGAGATAACATCAGAAGCCAGTTTCTCCAGATACACAAAGACTCTAATCAGAATTGTTAATCATGATGAAGTAACGTTTAAGCCAAGTTAAAGTTCTGCAAATGGATTTCCTCAATAGAAAGAGACGTTAATCTCCACTTCCAAGAGAGAAGATACTAATTGTGGTAAGTAGTCACTTCTAAGAGAAAAAGTCTACTGCAGAAGCTATTAATGGAATGGCGTAACTACATCTCAATATCCAACAGATTCAACGCTACTTCAACTCTACTTCAACTCCTATAAATAGAGAAGAAATCTCATTCAGCACAAGAAGAAATCACTAGCCAAAACTATACTGAAATTATATCACGCTCAAGAAAAACATCTTTGTTCTTCAAAGATTTTCACTAAGCTTTTGCTTATCAAGTGAAAAATTTGTTCTTAAGTTTGTAATATTTGCTTTCTTAGAAGCACTCTAGATTACACATCTTGTATCTTATTTTTATTTGATTTCCTCAAGTGACTCTTTGTAGTCTGTAGACTTGAGAGGACTAAGAGATTTTCTTCTCTCTTAGGGGTTGTTTGTAATCTTTCAAGATTAGTAGATTAAGTCCTTGTTGAAGGCGAAATCACCTTGGCCGGGTGGACTGGAGTAGCTTTGTGTTATAAGCGAACCAGTATAAAATCATTGTGTGATTTCATTTTGCAAAAGCGCTTATTTTTCAAACAATTCAAACCCCCCCCCCTTCTTGTTTTTCTCACCTTCAATTGGTATCAGAGCTCCGGCTCTGTTATTGATTTTCAAATCAAACACTTAACCGTGTAGAGAGATCCAGTGCGAGAAAAACAAATGGCCCACTCAAATGAGAAAGATTCTTACAATGCCAAGCCTCCTGTTTTTGATGGAGAAAAGTTTGATTACTGGAAAGATAGAATCGAAAGTTTCTTTCTGGGTTATGATGCTGACCTCTGGGACATTGTCACAGATGGATACAAACCTCCAACCTTAAATGGAGCTGAAGTTCCCAGAAGCAAAATGTCAGAAGATCAGAAACGTGAGTTCAAAAATCATCACAAGGCCAGAACAATACTTCTAAATGCTATATCATACAACGAATACGAAAAGATCACCAACAGAGAGACGGCTAAAGATATACTTGACTCTCTGAAGATGACCCATGAAGGAAACTCCCAAGTCAAGGAGACGAAGGCTCTGGCGTTGATCCAGAAATATGAAGCCTTCAAGATGGAAGATGACGAAGCTATAGAAGCTATGTTTTCCAGATTCCAAACTCTTATTGCAGGTCTTAAAGTGCTAGACAAAGGATACACGACTGCAGATCATGTTAAGAAGATAGTCAGAAGTCTGCCAAAGAAATGGAGACCAATGGTTACTGCTCTGAAGTTATCAAAGGATCTGAACAATATCAGCCTTGAAGAACTTGTTAGTTCTCTCAGAAGCCATGAGATAGAACTAGAGGAGGATGAGCCTCAGAAAAGGAACAAGTCAGTGGCGCTGAAGTCCAGACCTGAAAGACGGAAGTCAGACAGAACCAAAGCTCTCCAGGCAGAAACTGCAGATACTGACGACTCTGAACCTGAAGACTCTGATGATGAAGAAGAACTGTCCTTACTAACCAGAAGAGTTAAGCAACTCTGGAAAAGAAGGAACAACAACAACTTCAGAAGATCAAGACCCAGAGGGGATAGATCAGAGTCAACTTCAAAAGGTAAACCTAATAAAGATATTACCTGTTTTGAATGTAAAGAAACAGGTCATTATAGAAATGAATGCCCCAAGCTGAAGAAAGATAACTCTAAGAAAGAAAGCTTCAAGAAAAATGCCTTCAGAACAAAGAAGGGATTAATGGCCACCTGGGACGATAGTGAATCCGAATCATCAGAATCTGACTCTGATGAACAGGCCAACGTAGCTCTTATGGCTACCACATCCAGCAGCTCAGATGAAGAATCTGAAGAGGTATTTTCTGAACTTTCTAGATCTGACTTAGAATCATGTTTATCAGAAACTCTTACCTCTCTTCAGAAATTAAAACAAAAAGTTAAAAACATTAAAGGTCTTCTTAAAGCAAAATCTGAAGAGTGTAGTAAACTTGAGACAACAATTCTAACAAGAGATGATACAATCATATCTTTAACGTTAGAAAGAGATGAAGCTAAAACGAAAAGCTTAGAATTAGAAGAAGTGTTGTCTCAAGCACCACAAACTTCAAATGAAATTATTTATAAGTATGAAGAAGCCTTTCAACAATTTCTGAAGAATGGGATAAATAGGAGTATTATGGCATCCATGATTTATGGAGTAGGTCAGAATAATAAAAGGGGAATTGGGTATGATTCTGAGGAAAATAAAACCTCTACCAGTAACCAAATTAAATCGCCTTTTTCATACCACTACACACACACACAGGAACACAAATTTAAAAATGCTAGAAGACCCAAAGTTGTAAGAAACTCTGGGAAGACTAATCTAAAAGGACCCAAGAGATTCTGGGTACCGAAAGATAAGATTATCTATGTTGCAGATATCCTATGCAGCAAAGTTCAGACACCAATCATGGTACCTGGACTCTGGATGCTCGCGACATATGACGGGAAGAAAGTCTATGTTCCAAAGCCTGGAACTTAAAGACGCTGGATTTGTAGGCTTCGGAGGAGATCAGAAAGGAAGGATCAGAGGCTCCGGAACTATTGGTAACGGTACTCTTCCCTCTATATCTGATGTTCTTTATGTAGAAGGATTAATGCATAACTTGTTATCCATAAGTCAATTAAGTGATAACGGTTATGATGTAATCTTTAATCAAAAAACGTGTAAAGCCATTAGTCAGAACGATGGCTCTGTCCTTTTCACAGGCAAGAGGAAAAACAACATTTACAAAATAAATCTTTCTGATTTAAAAGATCAAAATGTTAAATGTTTAATGTCAGTTCACGAAGAGCAATGGGTATGGCATAGACGCTTAGGCCACATTAGCATGAGAAAACTTTCTCAGCTAACTAAACTTGAGTTAGTCAGAGGCTTACCTAAACTGAAGTTTTCTTCAGATGCTCTGTGTGAAGCTTGTCAGAAAGGAAAGTTTTCAAAAACATCTTTTAAAAAGAAAAATGTTGTTTCTACCTCCAAGCCTCTGGAGCTTCTTCACATTGACTTATTTGGTCCTGTGAAAACAGCATCAGTCAATGGAAAGAAGTATGGACTAGTAATCGTTGATGATTACAGCCGCTGGACATGGGTAAAATTCCTAAAGCACAAGAGTGAGTCTCACTCTGTATTCACCAGTTTCTGTTCTAAAGTGCAAAAAGAATTTGACTCTAAAATTGTTAGAGTCAGAAGTGATCATGGTGGAGAATTTGAAAATAAAGATTTTGAAGAACTATTTGATTCTAATGGAATATCCCATGATTTCTCCTGCCCTAGAACTCCACAACAAAATGGAGTTGTAGAGAGGAAGAATAGGACACTCCAAGAAATGGCCAGAACCATGATCAATGAAACAAATGTAGCAAAGCACTTTTGGGCAGAAGCTGTAAATACAGCGTGTTACATTCAGAATAGAATTTCTATTAGACCTATTCTGGAAAAGACTCCCTATGAACTGTGTAAGGGAAGAAAACCCAACATTTCATATTTTCATCCTTTTGGATGCATTTGTTTTATATTAAATACTAAAGAACATCTAAACAAGTTTGATTCCAAAGCACAGAAAGGTATTATGTTAGGATACTCAGAACGCTCTAAAGGCTATAGAGTATACAACACAGAAACCAAAATTGTGGAGGAATCAATTCATGTTAGATTTGATGATAAGCTTGACCCTGAAAAGTCAAAGCTAGTTGAAAAGTTTGCAGATTTGGAAATCACTCTCGTAGAATCTGAGAAAACTCCAGAAGCAACTGTCACTCCAGACTCTGAAGAAATTAAATCTCCAGAAATTCCAAGGAAAGTCAAGAGTCGTAGCAACGTATCTGAAGATTTGATTTTGGGAAACAAAGATGAACCTGTTAGAACCAGATCTACCTTCAGAACGTCTGAAGCTATTCCTCTGGGACTAGTGTCTCTGATTGAGCCTACGTCCTGTGATGAAGCTCTTCAAGATAATGATTGGGTGGCAGCTATGCAAGAAGAGTTAGATCAATTCTCCAAGAATGATGTCTGGGATCTCGTTCCTAAACCCAGAGGCACTCATGTCATTGGAACCAGATGGGTTTTCAGAAACAAACTGAACGAGAAAGGAGAAGTTGTCAGAAACAAAGCACGACTGGTAGCTCAAGGTTATAGTCAACAAGAAGGTATTGATTATAATGAAACTTTTGCTCCAGTCGCGAGGTTAGAATCTATTCGTCTTCTTGTATCTTTTGCTATTAATCATTCTATCAAATTATACCAAATGGATGTCAAGAGTGCATTTCTAAATGGTTATATTTCAGAAGAAGTGTATGTAAATCAACCTCCAGGTTTTGAAAATTCAAACTTTCCAGAACATGTTTTCAAACTTAAAAATCTTTATATGGACTTAAACAAGCTCCCAGAGCTTGGTATGAACGTCTGAGCAATTTTCTTCTGGAACAAAATTTTATCAGAGGGAAAGTTGATTCTACACTCTTCTGTAAAAATCATGAAAATGATCTCATGATATGCCAAATTTATGTTGATGATATTATTTTTGGTTCTGCTAATATCTCTGTTTGCCAAGAATTTTCTAAGTTAATGCAGGCAGAATTTGAAATGAGTTTAATGCAAGAACTAAAGTTCTTTCTGGGAATTCAAATTAATCAAACTCCAGAAGTCACATACATTCATCAAAGCAAGTACATTAAAGACGTTCTGAAGAAGTTTGATATGTCTGAATGCAACTCTGCAAAAACTCCTATGCACCCAACTTGCATTCTGGAAAAGGAAGAAGTAAGCAACAAGGTTTGTCAGAAGCTCTATCGAGGTATGATAGGCTCTCTTCTCTATCTGACTGCTACTCGTCCTGATATTCTCTTTAGCGTTTGTCTTTGTGCCAGATTCCAATCAGATCCTAGAGAATCTCATTTAACAGCTGTTAAGAGAATTCTTAAGTATCTGAAAGGAACTCCTAACCTGGGCCTGATGTATGAGAAAACATCAGAGTATAGGCTTTCTGGTTATTGTGATGCAGATTATGCAGGAGATAGAATAGAACGAAAAAGCACATCTGGAAATTGCCAGCTTCTGGGAAACAATCTAATCTCCTGGGCTAGCAAAAGACAGTCAACTATCGCTCTATCAACTGCAGAAGCAGAATATATCTCAGCATCACTGTGCACAACTCAGATGCTCTGGATGAAACATCAGCTAGAAGATCTTCAAATCTTTGAGAGTAACATTCCTATCCTTTGTGATAATACTGCTGCTATTTGTTTGAGTAAGAATCCTATTCTACATTCCAGAGCCAAACACATAGAAATTAAACATCATTTTATTAGAGACTATGTTCAGAAAGGAATAGTAACGCTGAAGTTCATTAATACAGAACATCAATGGGCAGATATTTTTACTAAGCCTCTAGCTGAAGATAGATTTCGTTTTATATTAGAAAATCTGAACATTAAAAATTGCCCTGAGTAAAATTTGGCTCTGAACATGTAAAATGAGAATCTGATAAAAACAAATACACTTCTGCCTCTGACTCTGATACTTCTACAAGTTAAGAAGATATCTGAGTTAGAAATCTTCAGAACCAATCTCTTGGTATTCCTGAAGATCAGATACATCAACGCGTGGAACTCTGAAGCGTCAAACTTTAGAACTTCTAGACAGCTGTCAAGAAATTCAAAAGGCAGACGTTTGAGTTTTTCCTCGAGCAGTGTGCAAACTGTGGGATTAGACATTCATTTATGAGCTGTAATCATTTTTCCCCCCAAGCGTGCCTTTTTGAGTTTTGTGTCTAACGCTGGTATGTGTGTCGTTTTGCATGTGTTTGAACTTAGGTATATAAACACTTTTCTCACATTTCACACACTTATCACTCTCACTCACTCTTAAACCCTAAACCCTCTCTCGAAGTTTTCTCTGCAACTTTTCTCAGTTCTTCATCTTCTTCATCAATTTTCTTCATGAATCCTCAAGAGCAAGAAGTTTTTAACTTCTCCCAACAAATGGAAGCCGCTTCTAATCCCCAAACCTCAAACACTCAAACACCCATGGTTATAGACGTTACCACGACCCCAGTCTATCAAGAACCTCACATTCTTGAACGTGAACAACACATAAACCTTTCAACTCCCTTTGAAGGTTTAGATGTACTGTGTGAATCGCTGGTAGATTTTGAGAATTTAAGAAGAAATGGCGTTGATCTCTCTAGGGAACTTCGTCAACAAGGTTGGGAAACCTACTTCGACAGGCTTTATGGTCCAATCTATCCTCTTCTGGTGAAGGAGTTCTGGAGATGTGCAGATGCTGATGACCAGTTCATTGTTTCTTTTGTTCTGGGTGTGAAGATTGTCATCACTGAAGCATCAATTGCTTCCTTGCTAAACATGGAGAAAGCTGGAGGTAAAAGGATTTACAACATTCCTCCAAGGTCCAAGCGCATCACAGAAGTCATTAACCCTACAATCTTCAAAGCAAATGTTGAAGGAAACCCCTCTAAGAACAAGGAGCTTCATCAGAACCTCCGAGTTTGGCTGAAGATTATTCTGGGAACAATACATCATCGTCCAGCCTCCAACTCTTCAGATTACATAAATGCTGATCAGAAATGCATCCTTTACTGTATTCAGAAGGGTATCCCGATCAACCTCCCTGTTCTCCTCTTCAGATATCTGAGGGATTCAGTCAGAGAAACCAGGAATAACATGAAGCCCAGATCCTACATTCCTCTGGGTAGATTGCTCTCTGACATCTTCATTGAGCATGGGCTGGTAGATGCTCTGGAGAAGACCAGATGTATGGATGATCTGGCAATTGACGTTGGAAAGCCTCTGAATGCCAAAAACCTGAGGAGCATGGGAATCATCAAAGACATAGAGTCAAGCCCACTATGGATGTGACCTGGGAAGCTCTGAAAGATCAGAGGAAGATGCCTCATGGCCTTGAAAGGTTCTTCAAGAATGAACCCAGAGATGCCATTGCTATCTACCTTCAGGATCGTCTGGATGAAGGCATTGATATTTCTGATTTCCGCCTTGAAGACTGTCTGGACTCTGTAGAAGATTTGGTCAGATACAAAAGAGGTCTTTCTGAGAAGAAGATAGCTGAGGAAGCAAGGAAGGCAAAGAAACCCAGACTTGGAGAATCTTCTGGAACCAAAGCTCCTCTGAAAATCTCTTCTTCTGGTAAGTCTATTCCTCCTGTTACTTCTGTAATACCTATGATGGCCTCTTCTACTCCTCTCCCAACACCTCCCATATTTACAACCTCTGAAATCCCTCCTTCAACCATCAGAACCTCTCAACCTCCACCTGTTCTAAAAATTGCTCGTAATTTCACAACAACCTCTGACCCTAATCAACTATATCACCACAGCTCTTCCTCATCCTCTGAATATGAATCACCCCCTTACCTTTCCCCTTCTTCTGACCAAGAGTTCTCTGAACAAGAGTCCTCTGACCAAGAACACTCTGACCCAAACTCCCCAACAATAGCTGAAATTTATGCTAAAAATTTCGCTCCACAACCCACAAGACAATCTGAAGTAACCTCTCCCCTCCAAACTTCACTTCCACCACAACAAACAACAACCTTACCCTCTGAAACTCAACCATCTGATCCCTTCACCTCTAATATCACTCCACCATTTATTCCCGCTGTACCTGGACCAGACTCTGACCCATTAGACCTAAATCCACTATATGCTTCATCCCCCAGTCTTCAACCAGACGCAGATTCTGAACTTCAAGCAGAATCTGAACCTCAACAAACTGAACCTCAACCTCTAAATCTCAGCCCTCAAAACTCTCCACCTCATTCACCTGAACCTGAACCTGAACTTACCATACCTACCCTTGAGGAGGCCATTATACAGGTTGCAGAAGCTTCAGTCCAGAAGATCAAGTCTCTGGCTAAAAACTCTGAAGTTAGTGATGATCCTAAATCTGTTAGGACACACTGGAACAGAGTCATTAGTTGGATGACCTCTGAGTCTTATAGGCTGAAGAGTATCTCTGAACAAGTCAGAAATGGCTACATCAGAGACTCTGAGGAAAGACTCCAAGAGAGACTGGCTAGAGAAGCTGAGGCCAGAAGGTTAGAGGAGGAAAGATTGGCTAGGGAAGCTGAAGAAGAAGCAAAGAGGTTGGAAGAAGAACGCCTGGCAAAGGAAGCAGAACTTCTAAGGATTCAGGAAGCTGAAGCCAAGGCTCAGGCAGATGCAGAAGCCCAAGCTGCTGCTGAAGCTGAAGCTCAGCAGGCTCTGATTCAGGGGGAGTCTTCCTCTGCGATCCCTCTGATTCTTAACACTCTGAAAGAGATAAAGCAAGATCAGCAAGAGATCAAGAAAGATCAGAATGAGCTTCGTGCCAGGATGGACAAGCAAGATGCTCTGAATGAAAACATCCAGAACATGTTTGCCATGTTGCTTCAGAGACTTCCTCAACCTCCAAACCCTTAGGCACTTAGGATTTATTTTGTTTGCTTGCCTAATGTTTTTGCTTCTGTCTTCTTTTTAGCTCTGATATTCGTCTTTGAATCTGATGTTTTGACTGTTGTTTGCCTTTGTGCTTTTTAATGAATTGTTTTTCTCTTTATTACTCTTTTTATTTTATGCCTTTTTGATTATGCCAAAAAGGGGGAGAAATTATAAAATAGCTCTGATGAAAATTATGTCTAAAACCTTAAACATTCTGCAACAATTATAGAAATAGTTCTAATATAAATAGCTCTGATTAAATAATAGCTCTGATTAAATAACTCTAACATTAAAATTAAGAAATTGCAGAAAGTTTTCAGAAACTTAATTACTTGGAAAGCTCTGGTAAGAACTTCTGAACTCCCTAGTACTAACTCAGGGGGAGCTTTTGTTTATCTGATCTAATATTTTTCATGTTTCATCTGATAACTTTATTTGTTTTGTCATCATCAAAAAGGGGGAGATTGTAAGAACAAAAATAGTTCTACAATAGATTCCATGATTTTGATGATAACAAAGGATGAAACCAAAAATGGCACCCTAACGAAAAGTTTCTAAGTGTGCAGGGTTCTAAAGAAAGAAGAAATAAATCTGATGATGTCATCAGATGCACAACAAGATCAGATACAAATTATCAAGTATCAGAAGCATCTAAAGTGGAATCTCGTTTCAAGAAGCTCTGACTCTGGACAAAACTACAAAGTATCAGAAGCATCTGAACATGAAGTAAAGTCTAGAAGCTCTGACTCTGAACAAATGCCTTCTGTAAATTCTGAAGTTATCAGCGCCATCTGAACTTTCAAGAGATAACATCAGAAGCCAGTTTCTCCAGATACACAAAGACTCTAATCAGAATTGTTAATCATGATGAAGTAACGTTTAAGCCAAGTTAAAGTTCTGCAAATGGATTTCCTCAAATAGAAAGAGACGTTAATCTCCACTTCCAAGAGAGAAGATACTAATTGTGGTAAGTAGTCACTTCTAAGAGAAAAAGTCTACTGCAGAAGCTATTAATGGAATGGCGTAACTACATCTCAATATCCAACAGATTCAACGCTACTTCAACTCTACTTCAACTCCTATAAATAGAGAAGAAATCTCATTCAGCACAAGAAGAAATCACTAGCCAAAACTATACTGAAATTATATCACGCTCAAGAAAAACATCTTTGTTCTTCAAAGATTTTCACTAAGCTTTTGCTTATCAAGTGAAAAATTTGTTCTTAAGTTTGTAATATTTGCTTTCTTAGAAGCACTCTAGATTACACATCTTGTATCTTATTTTTATTTGATTTCCTCAAGTGACTCTTTGTAGTCTGTAGACTTGAGAGGACTAAGAGATTTTCTTCTCTCTTAGGGGTTGTTTGTAATCTTTCAAGATTAGTAGATTAAGTCCTTGTTGAAGGCGAAATCACCTTGGCCGGGTGGACTGGAGTAGCTTTGTGTTATAAGCGAACCAGTATAAAATCATTGTGTGATTTCATTTTGCAAAAGCGCTTATTTTTCAAACAATTCAAACCCCCCCTTTCTTGTTTTTCTCACCTTCACGATCTTTGGGAAACATCCCTCTTATTACTACATCGGCAAAATAATACACTTGCTATTTTCCCGATCATCAACCTCTTGCCTTTTAAATGCCTAACTTTTGCCTAGACTGCCCTTTCGGGTTTTCAATCTACCAGGATACCCTTTTTTACCTAAGTTTCCACTAAGGGTATTCAACTTAGGGGGTTCTTAATTTATTTTGATTTTATCCCTAGTTTTTTCCTGGACCTTTTCTTTTTGTGGTCCACCGGGATGCCCATTTTGCCTAAGTCGCCCCTTAGGATTTTCGACTTAGTGGGTCTATTTTTTTTAGGCGGAGTATTTTTTGACTGCATTCTCGTTCATTGGAGACACGAGGTCTTCACAGTACATAGTTTGAGAGAATCATAGCTCCTCTATAGAAAACCTTCTTCATAATGTATGGCCCTTCGTAATTTGGTGTCTACTTGCCCCGTGAATCTGTATAAATTGGTAGAATCTTCTTCAACACCAGGAGGTCTCCTACTTGGAGATTCCGAGGACGAACCTTCTTGTCAAATGCTCTCTTCAGCCACTTATAGTATAGTTGACAATGGCAAATGGTTGTCATGCATTTCTTTTCAATGAGATTGCGCTGATCAAGCATCGTTTGAACTTGTCACTATGCGAAAACTGACTCAATAACACAGAGTCGCCACAAGATTTTATTAATTCCAAAAAAAGAGAAAATGGAAAATAATCGATAAAACTCTCTAAAGAAAAAGGAAAAGATCGATCTCACAACCAAATATGGTTTCGGAAGTAGGTTACGCAAGAGGAAGTTATTAGCACCCCTCACATCCATCGTACTCGATGGGAACCATCTAAGTTGTCTACGGGCGTGGATGTTTAAAGTTTACTTACTATCCAGAAAAGGGGAAAGGGTTGGTTTTTTTATTATTGTGCTCGCCAAGGATTGGGACCCTTATGCGTACGTATCATCATCGGGGGATGAAGAATCAGAGTTTTGTAGTTCGGAGTAGAAAATAATTGTTTGTTGGTTGTTTTTATCTTGAAAAAAGGTTTTCGGAGTGATGCCCTAAGGCGTAAAAAAAAGGTTTGATGAGTTGATGTTTGTTTTATGGTTTTTGAAAAGATATTATTTTTTATTAGATTGCACTAAAGACTATGGGTAGAGGTGAATATTTCAGACAAACAAGTCAAGCGTCTTGTGTCCAAAATATTTAGAGTAAGGGTAAGAAAACTCCATTCTTACTCATTCTCCACCACTTAAGGCTCGTGGTGCACAAATCTAATCGTATTTTTATTGTATTTTGAATTTGGTTAAGAAAATGCCGTTAGATGTTGGATCAAGGGTTTATTGCTTATTGATTTTGAAACGGTGAAGTTGGACTAATTCCTAAGAATTCAAAAGGAAAATAAAATTACAACTAAAAGGGAAGCGATACATGGAAAATTACAAGGGAAATAATGCGAGAAATAAAGGGTCTCATTATAGGTAGCCCAAGAGAAAGCCTTGTATGTGTAAAACATTTTTTTATTATCACATGCATGTTGCAAAATTTTGTCTTAGTCATTAAAAATTTGGTAGTTAATACCAAAAATTCAATATAGGTTTTTATTGAATTATTTGAAATATTCAGTGTATCAAAAACTTTACCGATTTTTTAAAATGTATCATATATTGGATATTTCTCAACACCCTTTAAAAATCTGATAGTGTTATTTTTGAATGGTCACACCCCAACATAAAAAAAAGTCAAACAAACAAAACTGATCTACCAAACTTTTTAAAATATCCAATCACATCTCTATATACCGGCAATTCTAAAAATTTAGTATGTCTACAATTAGTAAAATAATCATAATAATTTTTATCGAAAATTTCAAAAATTTTGATATGCATATATGCATTTTTACAAGCAATTTTAAAATTATCAATAAAAATTAATACAAGCATACCACATATTCTAAATTGCCGGTAAAAATAGATATAAAATTTTGAATTTTTATACATGATATCGACGATTTTGAAAAGCTTGGTAAAAAAACATAATTTTTACCAATATTATGTGTCCTATCAAAATTGTTGTTAAAAATCTAAGCTTTTTGAAAATTGTATTTTTTAATTATAAAAATATTATGTAAAATTGTTGATAATCTAGGGTGTGTCAGGTCTAATTGTGGTATGTCAGATAAATCATCTTGTTTTGGGTTTCTATTTTAGAAAGGATCCAATTGTTATGTTTTGGACTTGTTATAATAGAGATCTTTTAAAATATTATAACTTTTTTTTGTTTTTTATTATAAAAATTTCATTTTGTTTTTATTGTATTTTTTCTTATTATATTAAGGCTCAAACACTAGATTTTTATTTTTAAAAGTATTTATAAAAATCAGTTTCTTAACTCTTAACTTAACCATCTTAAGCTTAATTCCTGTATTCCTCTATGTCTGAGTTTGCAATGAGTTTTTCCTTTTTTTAAAAATAAAATTCTAAAAGAATATATCGCTAGTTAGCAACAAATGTTTTCCTTAATTTATAAGATACTTCAAAGTCAAATAACAAGGGTGAAAATCTTGATCTAGCTACCATACCGTACACTTCAGCTTATATTATCTTTCACGTACCACGTGGTACGCACCATGATTTCTTCAAATCTAAATATAATTGATAAAATGGGACACTTATAATTAAAACTAATAATTTGTTAAAAGTAGACATTATTATTATTATCATTATTATTAAATTAAGCTACCTATAAATATCTAGCTATAGCTACAATGGGTTACCCTCTACCAAAGGAACTTAATTATAATATCTAACTATACTTCACAAATTAAAATTCGTGTGGAAGAATTTTTATTTATTTTAAATAATCATACTTTTCAATTAATTTTTTAAAATAATCATAATTTTAAATAAAATATCAAATTAATTATACTTCAAATAAAAATAAAATCGCTAACAAAAGGAGTAACGACACTACGCCAAAAACTGGAATAGACAGCGCACCTTAGAGGGCGCTTTATTACAAAAGCGCTCTCTAAAGTGAAGCGAAAAAATAAGGAGCAATAGACAGCGCACTTTAGAGGGCGCTTTTGTAATAAAGCGCCCTCTAAGGTGAAGCGAAAAAATAAGGAGGAGATAGAAGGACAACAATACATGGCGCTTTTTAGAAAGCGCCCTCTAAGGTTACCCTTAGAGGGCGCTTTTAAAGAAGCGCTCTATAAGTCCATGTGCATTTCCAGTTTATAAAGCGCTTCTGGAAAGCCTTAGAGAGCGCTTTCATAAGCGCCCTCTTAGGCCCCCTTTAGAGGGCGTTTTTTTTCCACAAGCACCCTCTAAGGTCCCCTTTAGTAAACATTAAAATTATAACATACTGCGCGTTTTGTTATTTCACTCTCTGTTATTTTCGTTCTTTTTCACGTTAGGGTTCTCACTGCTACGATTTTCGCTACTTCTAAGGCGTTCTCCTTCCACCTCTGTTAGATCTACGACGTTTCCTCCTTCTACCAATCAAAGGTACACTATGCAGCTTATGAGTGTATTTATTCTAGCATACATTATTACTTGCACTATTGCTTTGTTTTAGCTTTGCCCCATTTCAGTTTTATGTTATTGTTGTCTATGCTACGTTTGTTTCGACCATCAAAATTAATGATGAAGAAAAAAAAATGAAATTTTATGATTTATTATTGACTCATTTGTTGGTTAACCCTGTGAAGTTTCAATATTCATAGTCATTTAAATAGTTTTGGTTTATTAGGCAAGTGACGGTTGGTTTTTAAATTGCGGAATTTGATATCGCTATGAATCACATTTGTTGGTTAACCCTGTAAAGTTTCAATATTCATAGTCATTTAAATAGTTTGGGTTTATTAGGCAATTGACGGTTGGTTTTTAAATTGCTGAATTTGATATCGCTATGAATCACATTCAAAGACTGTTGTTAGAGTTCGGTTATGGTTGCATTATAGAGACATTAGAAACCTTTGATTTCGCGGCTTAGATTGTAGTTTAACAACATTTTGTAAAACCCTAAAAAAGTTTCAAATTTTTGACTATTCAGGCAGCAATATCTAAAACACCTTCTACCAATCAAAGGTACACTATGCAGCTTATGAGTGTATTTATTCTAGCATACATAGCGTAGCTAGTAACTTAAGAAGTTTAGGTATGAATGTTATTTGATAGAGTAAATGGAGACATGAATGCCCTGCACAGAGACTAACTCAATAAAGCGAAATTGTTTTGTCTCATCCCATTTTTTGTTTCTCTTCTGAAATTGTTTTTTGTTTATTCTAATTAGTAATGGATAATACATGGATGTCTTCCAATCGATTGTCGAGAGAGTACGAGAATGGGGTATCAGAATTCGTTAAGTTTGTCGTTACGCACGCCGAAGACCCCAGTAGAATGATATGTCCTTGCTTGGGTTGTTGTTATGGGAAACGGGTTGACGCAGTTCAGTTGACATCGCATCTAATGAGGCATGGAATTGATCGAAATTATACATGTTGGAATTTGCATGGTGAGAAAAGTAACGAGAATGTTGAACCAGGGGATAGTACGACCTATGCCTCAAACTATAGTGGCGCAGATACATACGATTGTGATCGAGTTGAAGAGATTGCAGAAGCACTTGAAGGAGATCTTAAGGATTGTCCCGAAATGTTTGAGAGGTTGGTAAGTGATGCAGAGAAACCTTTGTATGATGGTTGCACTAAATTCACAAGATTGTCTGCGGTATTAAAGTTGTACAACTTAAAGGCGGGCAATGGATGGTCGGATAAAAGTTTCACAGAGTTATTAGCCCTTTTGAAAGATATGCTTCCTGAGGATAATGTTCTTCCCAATCGAACATATGAGACCAAAAAGATGTTGTGCTCTATTGGCATGAGCTATGATAAGATACATGCATGTCCAAACGGTTGCGTTTTGTTTCGAAATGAGTATGCATCGTTAAATGAGTGTCCTAAATGCGGTGTCTCGCGATATAAGAACAAGTTGTCTCCAGCAAAAGTCTTGTGGTATTTTCCTGTTATTCCGAGATTTAGACGCATGTTTCATAGTGAAACCGATTCAAGACACTTGACCTGGCATGCAGATGAAAGAATTATAGATGGAAAGTATCGACATCCGGCAGATTCACCACAGTGGTTGAAAATTGATAATGATTATCCTGAATTTGGAGAAGAATCAAGAAACCTTCGCTTGGCATTATCTACTGATGGAATGAACCCACACGGTATCCAGAGTATCTCACACAGTACATGGCATGTGATTGTTATGATTTATAACCTACCTCCATGGCTATGTATGAAGCGTAAGTACATGATGTTGTCTATGTTGATTTCTGGACCTAAACAACCAGGGAATGACATAGACGTGTACTTGAAGCCCTTAATCGAAGATTTAAAGATTTTATGGGAGACCGGTGTGGAGGTTTATGATGGATATAGGAAAGAAAGTTTCAACTTGAGGGCGATGTTGTTTGGCACAATTAATGATTTTCCAGCATACGGAAATCTATCAGGGTATAGCATAAAAGGTCAATGTGCGTGTCCTATTTGTGAAGATAAAACAGATTGGAAGCGCTTGGAGTTTGGTCAGAAGAATGTCTTTCTCGGTCATCAGAGATTCTTAAATTCAAATCATCACTACCGTGGATGGAGAAAGGCGTTCAATGGAGAGACAGAACAAGGCAGAGCTCCACCTATATTGACGGGTGATCAAATTTTTGAAAAGGTGAAAGATTTGGATACTCAGTTTGGCAAGCCTTTTGCCCACACACTTGTCAAAAGTGGGTGGAAGAAGAGGTCCGTTTTTTTTTAATTGCCGTATTGGAAGTCCTTGTATGTGAGACATTTTCTTGATGTTATGCATATTGAAAAAAATGTATTTGAAAGTGTTATTGGCACGTTACTCAATATACAAGGAAAGTCTAAGGATGGCCTTAAGGCAAGAAAGGACTTGATAGCGATGGGAATAAGAACTGAATTAGGACCCTTGAAGAAAGGAAAACGAACATATCTACCGCCTGCTGCTTATACTCTATCTAGAAAGGAGAAAAAAACATTGTGTAAGTTTCTAAGTGAAGTTAAAGTTCCACAAGGGTACTCTTCAGATATTAGAAGACTTGTGTCTATGAAAGACCTCAAGTTAAAGAGTTTAAAGACCCATGATTGCCATGTTATAATGGAACATTTTCTCCCAATAGGTATACGTTCTATTCTTCCAGAAAAAGTAAGAAGCTCTATAACTAAGTTGTGTTCTTTCTTCAAGTCAATTTGCAGTAAGGTGATCGATCCTGCGATCTTACCAATGTTGCAAAAAGAAATCGTTATTACTTTGTGTGAGCTTGAAATATTTTTTCCTCCATCATTTTTTGACATAATGGTATATCTAGTTGTTCATCTTGTGAAAGAGACACAATTGTGTGGACCAGCTTATATGAGATGGATGTATCCTGTTGAACGTTATATGAAAATATTAAAAGGGTACGTGAAGAACCGAAGTCGACCAGAAGGTTGTATGGTTGAAAGATACATTGTTGAAGAAGCGATTGAGTTTTGTACTGAATATTTGTCTAATGTTCAGTCAATCGGACTCCCCAAGTCTCAGCTTGTCGAAAAGAAAGAAGGAAAAAATCTAATTGGAAATAAAATCGTGGCAGTATCAAGGGTCGAACGGGATCAAGTGCATTTGTATGTTCTGCACAATGAGAATGAGGTTGAGCCGTATGTTGAAATTCACAAGGATGTTCTCCGAGGTTTAAATCCCAATAGAAATGAAAATTGGATAGTACGAGAGCACAATCGATGTTTTATACCTTGGTTTAAGGATCATATTTATTCAAAGTATTATTCAGATCCCGCTTCAATAACAGAAAGGTTGAGATGCTTAGCATATGGTCCAAGTTTCCATGTTTTTTCTTATAGCGCATACGCGATTAATGGATACACATTTTATACCAAAGAACAAGATGATAAAAGTACTATGCAGAATAGTGGTGTCACCGTGGTAGCTGAAGCAATGCACATATCAAGTGTGAAGGACTTAAACCCCAAATTTGCAAATCTGTCGTATTTTGGTGTTATCGAGCGCATTTGGGTGTTTGATTATGAGAAGTTTCAGATTCCTATATTTGGTTGCAAGTGGGTTGAAAATAATAACGGCATTCGAATGGATAAGTCAAGATTTTTGCAAGTGGATCTTAATAGGGTGGGATACAAAGATGAGTCTTTTATTCTAGCCTCTCAAGCTAGACAAGTGTTCTATGTCAATGATGCGAAAAGTACGAAATGGTCTATAGTTCTTTTTTCCAACAAAGTAATTGATGAAAACACTGGAGATCAAGGTGATATTGATGTTGAGATTGAATAGTTTACCAGAAATGATCAAGATGAGAATATTATATCAAATGATTCATATATTAGAAATGATCATAATGAGGGTATTTGGATCAATCCAACCGTCCGTGTTGTTAAGAGACATGTAGAACATATTCCAACCAAGAAAAGAAAGAGAACTTAGTGAAAAAGGTACAGGTCAAATGATTTTAATTATTTTCTTTATTACAGGTAAAATGGCTTTTATGATTTTAATTGTTTTTATATTTGTCATCTGATTTTAATTGTTTTCTTTATTACAGGTAAAATGGCTATTATGAAGTCAATCATTCGTGCAAGGGGCAAGGAATACTTGAAAGTATCAATTGATATTTGTTTAGATGGAGATGTTCCATTGTCGTCAAGCCTCATTCGCGTAGATGATGATGCTGGATATTTGAAAGTATCCCTCTACGACAATGGAACATGTCCATCTAAACAAATATCAATTCTATCTTCAAAAGATAAGGGACCAAAATATAAGGGGATTACGCAGCAAATCGAGTCAGTTGCATCAAAAAAAAGGTATAAACACAATTATATGATATTTATGCATAGAAAATATTAATTCTTGATCTTATACTTCACCTAACTAATTTTATGATATTTTAGGTTCATGCTATTGATATTGAACAAAAAGAGGTTGTTGCTAAGAAGACTGCGGCTAGCAAAAAAAACATACATCTCAGAGATGCTTTTGCTACTTAGTTTTATTTCTTTTTAAGTTATGAATTGGTTGTATATTTAGAATCTTTAGAAGTTAAACGATTATATATCAGTGGATTGTTGTATATGTATGGATTGTTGTATATAAGGCTTGTTGAATGCAATGTGTGAAAAAGGGCTTCAAATTATACAGTTTTGGGTGTACTGCTTCAATATACAGGTTGTCTAAAATAAATAAAAAAATATAGCGCTTTTTAAAAAAAAAATTTAAATAACCACCCACTTTAGAGGGCGCTTTCCAAAATAAGCGCCCTCTAAACCCTTTAAATTTCCACTTTAGAGGGCGCTTTCCAGTAAAAGCGCCCTCTAAACCCTTAAAAGTTTCCACTTTAGAGGGCGCTTTCCAGTAAAAGCGCCCTCTAAACCCTTAAAAGTTTCCACTTTAGAGGGCGCTTTCTTTAAAAAGCGCCCTCTAAAGTGGCCCTTAAAGGGCTTAAAGAGCCACTTTAGAGAGCGCTTTCACCAGGAAAAAAAGCGTTGTCTTTACCTATGCCAGCGCCAGATTAGAGGGCGCTTTAAAGCGCTGTTATAGGCCAAAAAAAGCGCCCTCTTTTCCCTTATTTGGCGTAGTGCGACTTTGAATGGTGCATACATATATTTGTTGTATACAAACGCATTATTAGACATGTCACTCCATATGGCGCATGCATGCATCCTCTAGGAGCATGCGCCACATGTAGTGGCTACTGAATTGTGTTGTAATTTTTTTTTAATTTAAAAACAAAAGAATGGTAAGTAAAATGTTTTAAAAAATATATTGTAAATATTATTCCATCAAATAGAATTACACAACGATTGGATAAAAATTTAATGACCCGCTCGATCGTAACGTTCACAGGTTTCACACCCCAACGCATTCACTTGCATTCGAGGTCTCCCACGATTTCTCTGAAGTGTTTGGGGTCTCCTAGTATTCACCTGAGGCAAAGGTGGTTGGTACGAGGTTCCTGAAATATTAGTGTCATCTAACAAATATTCAATCATATCTCTCTAGCAGCCCACGCTGTCGTCATTGAGTTTGATGCTCAAGTTGTCGTAGTTTGGTCGTGTTGGTTGGGTTACTCGTTGACGGGTTGGTTGGGGTTGGTTGAATTTGGGACATTGAATTATTTTGAAAATGAAGCAATGATTCTTGTGGTGTTTGAAAGGCATGTGATAGTTGGGTGCTTTAGTGATGTGATGTTTGGGTGCTTTTGTGGTGTATTATTTGAGTGTATATTGGTTGGGGGCTATGGTAGGAAGGGGTGGAATCATATGCATCATCGGGGCTATAATAAGATGTGGTTGCGACATATGGTTGTTGGTGGTATGGATCATGCTCTTGGTTTTCTGTTTGGGTGTGTGACATGAATTTGTTGTGGGGTTGAGTGTTTGTGGGTTTTTAATCATGTTCAATTGGTGGTTGGGTGTATCTGGTATAATGATGTTGTGAGGTTGGTCTTTGGGTTTGGGTGAGTTGACATTGTTGTTGGGTTTGGTAATGGTCTTGGGTAGGTTGTTGGGTAGGGGTTTGTTGTTGGACATATGATGAGGAAGCTCATTAGCGTGGGTCGATCAAATACCTTGGGCCAAATATAAATTATGGCGTTGTAACTAACATACCAATTCAAATAATTTTGAGTTGGTATGGAATCATCTGTGAAAGGTTCGTTGAAGATGTGTCGATGTAGATTCCTCCATTGACAACACATCTCCATAGCAAACTCTCTCCAATCGAAATTACTCTGTTGAGCATTGACTCTTAGTTGATACCATTGTCTCAAACATGTCAGAGAGTCTGGGATTTGTTGTTGTATATTGAACTGCAGTTTAATACGGTCACTCTGGTGCATCTCCACAGTAGTGAACCTCATGATTAGTGTTTTTACTGTCCAAATTACAACATCCTCAAGGTTAACCTCATGGTCGAGACCCAAATACAACCTTCAGATAAATTTTATAGGAAAAATACATGATTAGAAGATTTATAAATTGGTAATATTAAAACTAAATTTAGATTCTAATGAGTTGTTTAGTAGTAATACATCGTCTGGTCCAAGGTGGTCTATAAGATTTCTATAGACAATTATAGTGTATTTGAGACATTTGTTATAGTTCATCCCCAGAACAGACCACCTAAATTGAAAATATTGAAAATAAATTATTTACCATTAGTTGTAGTATAAAGTAAGTAAGTTAAAAAATAAGAGAAACTTACTTTGTTGCGAAGGGGAATGTGAAGCTGTTTTCGTTAAAGGAGGCGAGTCACGAGATTATCGACAAACCCCATGTTTGGAGCAAAAAGGCGTAAGAATAAAACAAACAAGTATACTTTTGTGCATTTTTACACAAAGAACTATGTAGATGGGACAAAATAGTTGAACCCCAACTATATGTTCCTATTTTATTTATGTTTCTTAACAAAGACAAATACATAATATTTGCGGTATTACCAGTAGTTTCAGGAAATAAAAAATTACCAAATAGTATCATAATATAACATCGAGTTTTAATTATTTTCTCATACTCAGTCGAATCTTTGGTTAATATTATACTTGAATAGTGTTCTTTAAGATACTTTAGATTAATACCTTGACCTCTAGCTTGACCCGTAGATGTGTCTTCACACAAAGGGGTACTCAACAATTCTTTGCATATTGTGTTATCTTGGTTAACTCTACCATTAAGAGCCTTACCTTCGATAGGTAGACCCAACAACATGTACACGTCCTCTAGTGTGATGGTACATTCACCGAACGAAAGGTGGAATATGTGTGTCTCGGGTCTCCATCTTTCTACCAAAGTAAGGATAAATTTGTAATCAATAGAGTATAAAACTATTGTTATACTACAATTTTTCCTACCATTTATTTACTTTTAAATTATTTACATTTCATTACATTTTGAAATTGTACTAGTTACATTCATATGCATTTACAATAAACCATTTTCCCTATGGCCATGGGCATTCACATCTAGGCTTTAAGTTTGGCCTTTTATGTCTTCATGTCATCATATGTTCAAGACTTGACATATATTTCTTTATGCATGTGTGTTTGTTATATCTATCTTTGACCATGATTGCTCTAAGTTCATAACTTAGTGTTTTCACAAGTCATTAGGGTTTTAAATGTAAGTTTTTTCCTCATTCTTCAATAAAAAAAGAACTAAAGGAAGAAGAGACCTGGCATTTGAATTGCTTTGTGTTTTAGTCATTAGTTTATGCATTGTTTTAAGGCAAGTTTTCTACATCTTTTTTGCATAATAAGGAAAGAATACAAATAAGCTTTGAATTGACTCAAGCTAAAAATTGTTTTATATACACTTTGAATACAAAATTACTTTAAAAAAAAGAAGTTTTGTTGCTTTATTTGTTAAGATAAATACACCTTACTTTTTTTACATCTAAAAAATAATCCAAAAGGTTTAGCTTACATTTGTTACAATAAGACAAAATCCAAAAAGAATGTCTTTGTGGGAGGTCTCACACGTTCTCCTCATTACCATCATCTTGCATACACCTTTGCATCTTCCCATGACAACACATATAACCTGCATATCACATACACCAGACATGTGATTGAAAAGTTAAAAAATAAATAAAGGAAGTACATATGAGCATTGCAAAAGGCATGATTTTCCATCATCTATGGCCAACCCTGTTAGACAATAGGCTTCGATCTAGAGGGGGGGAGTGAATATATCACTAGATAAAAAATTTAACAAAAAAACTATTTTGAAAAGTTTATGACAGGCGGAAGTAACCCAAATCGAATCGTCTAACTGAACCCCTATCGAAAAGCTCGGATATGTGTTAATGCTATCAACGTATGATAACGAACACATATTGATCAAATACTTTGGATCACTACCAATTGAATGCTATGCTACAAGGATAGTCTATTTCTAATGATCAATCACAAAAAAAAATCTATGTAGACAAATTCGAACACCTTGTGTGCAATCTATTTTGTTTGGAAATTTATATGGTTTTGTTGATCTTAAAATCCAATCACAATCAAAATATTATGATCAAATAAAAAAACCTCTTTCAAAAGGTAATCAAAAATATTATCCAAACGTATTGTGGAGTTATTCCACTCCGCCGTGCTTGTTTTGTGTGTTTGGATTTTTTTATGCTTATATGTATTTGTTCACCAATATCAGAGAGAGAGAGAGAGAGAGAGAGAGAGAGAGAGAGAGAGAGAGAGAGAGAGAGAGAGAGATTAAGTTGAGAAGGGTTAGTGAGCTTAGTCTGATGTATGGAGAGGTTGGGTCCCCTTTTGGGGACTCCCTTATCCATGTGTCATCGGTTTTATTTGTGCAGGGAAACTTGTCCTTGGCAGGGACACCCGACTGCTGTATTACTTGCTCAATCAACCATAGATCATGTGTGCTAGTTCCCACATTTGTCTCCTAGGGCATGTATGATCCACACCATTAGATCCATTTGGATCTTGATCTTAGAGCCCAGAGTGAGTCAAGCAGAGATGACTCCTCTTCCCCTTAGTGGTCGGTGCCTTTGGGCCCTTCCTTTCCCTTTTGGGATTAACTCTATTAGTACCCCCTTTTAATCCATGTAATTTCTTCTCTTTTCTTTTTTTCCTTATTATTATTATTATTAATTATTAATAATAATCATTAGTTAATTAAATTGTATTTTTATTAATTAATTAGGTTAGTTTTTTTTATTAAGTTGATTAAATAATGAAAATGATTTTTCATTCATTAAGTAAAATAATTAAAACTAACAAATCTAATTAGTTAATTTAATTAATTAATTCACTTCTTTTGTTTAACCACCATGATTATCATATTCATGGACTCATGTCTTTATTTTGCTCATTTTAGAATTATACTCATATCTTGATTTTAGTTATCTTTTGTCTAAATTAAAATCAAAATGTATAATGACATTAATTTAGTAAATGAACCTTTCAAAAAATGCTAAAATGGTTGGTCCAACTCCAAGTGGGCTTTTCAAAACCTTGGTCCAATGCCAAGTGACTTTTCTCTCAAATCATTTTTGCATCCCGCTTCAACGCAAATTAAAACCTCGATTAACATCGAGCGTTTTTCTCTATCACAAGTTAATACATCTAATCATACTCAAACATTATTTCATTAAGGATGAAAAGGGAGATGATCTGGAGCCTTCGATTCCCTTCCTCGATTATTTGGATACGAGTTCCCTTACTCAGCTATTCGAGAAATCGTCATCCATTGAAAATCTTCTAATCTGTTTCACTTCAAGTATCTTTCATAATCAAAATCTAATCAAACTCATTTTTATAATAACTTGGGCGAAAAATAAGGTGGTCTATATCCTTCTATTCCCTTCCCTGAATACTTGGATACGAGTTGTCTTACTCGACAATTCGAGTATTCGTCGTCCACCCAAAATACATTAACGTTATCTAAATCCTTTTACAATGAAGGATGAAAAAGGAGATGGTCTAGAGCCTTCGATTCCTCTTCTCAAATGTTTGGATACAAGTTTCATTACTCGACTATCCGAGCAATCGTCATCCAACAAAATATTCAACACATCAAACTTAATTTCTCGTCCCCAAGCGATCAAATGATTTTTACAAAAGAACATTGTTTAGTCAGTTCTAATGCAAATACAAAGTAACGCTTAAGCGTCCCGTGAGAAAACAAGCCAATGTTTAACCGTTAGAATGTGACATAACCACTTGTTCGATAAAACAAACCAATAAACTATAGCCTTCACCCTGAACTATGAAGCTTCGAGTTCCTCATCGTACCTAAGGATACATAGGAGCGAGACCAATCTCGTAAAGCACCCTAATAAAAAGATTTTTGCAACCCTTTTTATTTTCCTTTTGAACTCTTTATCATTAAAAGAAAACACTTATCATAAGGTAACATTAAATCTCAAATTTAACTAAAAGGTTCTCATTGAGTACAACGGTCGTGAGGGGTGTTAATACCTTCCCCTTGCATAATCGACTTCCAAACCTGAATTTGGTTACGAAGACCATCTTCTTCTTCTCACAAGGGTTTTATCTATATTTTAACTTTCCTTATTTGGAATAAATAAAGTTTGGTGGCGACTTTGTTCGAATCATTTTTTCGTGAGCACGCGAACGCTTCACGAGGGGTCGTGCTTTTCGAGATGCAACAACTATGTTGAGTAAACGAACACAATCGTCTGCTTGTAAATATGGTTCTATCAATGGGTCGTGTGGTACATATTCATGTACACAATAGTGAAATCTCTTTGGATCCTAACAAAAATAATTAAGGAAAAGTATTAGCGGGAAATTTTGTAATACATTCGAATAGTAACTTACAAACTCTATAATGTTGATGTTAGTTCCTCGATGTGTATCCAAGGTTAATAAAGCCATTTTTTGGAATGCTTATGAGTGTTCATTGTTGATAAAATGTATAGGTTGAGTGTTTTTTATGGAAATAATGAGTAACATAGCCATATTTATAGATGGGATATAGCATTCACGTGAATCAATTTTGCATGTACCCTCCAACTAATGCGCCATACCCAATGACACGTGACTTTCTTTTTATGAGCACGTTCTAGTCAAAGTGGTTACTCCTAGGCTCATGCATGCAAAGCTACATGGTAGGGTGGAAGGCTATGTAACTAGACTCAATGTGGCATGCATGGAAACACATGACAAGCCAATGCATATGTCACATATGTGGAGAAAATAGTGCATGCGCCATACCCTATGGCGCATGGGTTACTTTTTGTAATCCTATATGAACCCTGTTTAAATGCATGCTCCTTTGTTTTAGAAACAACTCACACTGCATTATCACAACCAGTATATTAGAATACATTGCCTTTAATAAAAATGGCTCTTTCACCACAATACATGATCAACACTCACATCAATGGTGAGACATTTGAATGTGACATATATGATTTTAATTTTTGTAATACCGAAGTTACTTGCTTTACAATAAATAGAAGATCAAAATTTTCATATTTGAAAGAGAGAATAGAAAAAAAAGTTGCAGTGTGGTCCAGTGGCACAAATCATTTACAAAAATCCATTTTTTTTGCCGACAGCCAAGTCAAAATTTTCCATCTAAAGGTCTAAGATGATGAAGATGCTCAAAATATGTTTCTCAGTCATTAACATTCGGGCTTGAATGATATTGAGTTATATATCTGACTACGACAAAATAAGTTGTCTCAAATAGTTGATCAACCACAAGTTTTTTGCGAAACTGACAACGGAGAACAAGTCAAAGTCGATGTTGTTGATGAGGAAGAAGAAGAAGAAGAGATATTGATTGATAAAATGGTGAATGATGACACTATCGACCACGAGCAAGAGTCATTATATTCTGGTCATGTGTATTATCCACCTCAACACATGACAAACTTGAACATGGATGCAGTTGAACCATCGTCAGATATATTTTACAATACGTATATGTAGACAGAAGGATCTTTAAAAGTGGGAGATAAGTTTCGCATAAAAGAAGACTGTGTGAGAGCTATTAAAAAGTATCACATCGAAATCTCAGCCGATTATATCGTTGATAAAACTAATGTGGGAGATAAGTTTCAACATAAACAGTTATTTGATACTTTGTCACTATGCAAATCATAACTTGAGCTATATGAGTCAGATTGACGTGTTCTAATATACGTTGGAAAGCTAAGAGAAAGAACTACAAGTTTCATGTTTAAGTCAAAAGCAAATTTGGAATGAAGAAGGATCGAATAATTCGTTGAAGTTCCAGCTTAATTAAAATAGTTAGTTTGAGTCGGTTTTTGTAATTTTTAGGTCGGATCCCATAAGGGTCCAAATTTACCTTTTATTATATTAGGTATTTCAATGATACATGAATCCTATTCTGAATTTTGATAATATAATATTTCTTAGAAGATTTCATGGAGAACTAAAGTTTACAATGTTAATCCGATGTAATTGGTTTTTGCCGATACTTTGAGGTTTCTTAATTTTTAATCAAATGTCTTTTCACTTTCAATATTATGTTCTATGTCTTGTATGTTTTATTCAAGTTCTATAGAATATGTGTTGATTAATTTCGATTGATATATGTTCCATAATTGCGTTTGCTTAATTCACATGTGCTTAACCTGTTTGCTTAATTCAAAAATTAGGAACACATATCATATATTAGTATCAATGCGCTTATTATTGTTACTGTAATCGAAAAGGGATTAGAATCCGCTTAGGGCATGCAAATTATATTAACCAATGATAAGTTAGGAAACCAAACCAGTAGATCATTTATTTCATAACCACTTTTTATAATCACATTTTATAATCACTTATTCTTAATGAAATAAAAAAAACCTATTTCATTTTCTTATTTGGTTAATTTATCAAGAGTCCTTGCGATACGATACTCGAGTGTGGCTTCCCTAGACTACCGTTCTTAATTACTCGTTTTTGACCCGTGTACGACAACAGATCAATTTGGCACCGTTTTCGGGGACTATTGTAGATTTTAACAATTATTGTAGTCATAGGTGTTGTGTTTCAGTGCTCTTGCCCCAGTGTTCTTGGGTTTTGTCTTTTTCATATTTTAGCATAAAAAAAATCTGTTTTTAAGAAAATTATCTCAGATTATTCCGGTTCTTTGTCGATTCATTTGAAAACAATCCAAAAATTCAGAACTAAATAGTGGACGTCGCCCTAAAAACCGAAATTCCTTAATTTTCTATTTTTTTTATTTTCTTCTGTTTTGGTAGTTTCAGAAAATTCCAAAAAAAATCTCAAAATTCTTAATTGACTTTATTAGATTAAATTTTGTATTTTTGTATTTTTTTCCTCCTGTTTCAATCATTTTTTCCGTATTTCAACTATTTTTGCTTAATAGGGACATTGTCGGTATTTTCCTATTTGTTGCTGCATTGCTGAATTAGTTTTGTGTCTTCTCTTTGTTTGTTGATTTTTTATTTATTTTCTATTGAGTTTAACATGAATGACCAAAGGACTCTGAGAGAACTTGCTGCCCCTGGTGTTGGTTATAATGCTTTGTGTATTGAATATCATGTTGTTGTTGCATCTTTCAAATTGAAATTTGGTTTAATACACTTCTTGCCAAGGTTTAATGGTCTTGCAGGTGACGATCCGCATAAGCATCTAAAAGAATTTCAGGTTACGTGTTCTACACCATTTAGGCCTCAAGGAATTATTGAAGATCATGTCAAGCTTAGAGCATTTCCATTCTCACTACAAGGTGCTGCAAAAGATTAGTTATATTATCTTGAGCCAAATTCTATTACAAGTTGGAATAATATAAAGAAAATCTTCTTAGAAATATTTTTCCCTACTTCAAGAGTTTCTTCAATCAGAAAAGAAATATGTGGTATTAATCAGGTTGACATGGAATCATTTGCCAAATACTGGGAGAGATTCAGCAGTTAGTGTCGAGTTATCTTCACCACCATATTTCTAAACAATTGCTAATATAATACTTTTATGAGGGATTGATGCCAATGGAAAGAAACATTTTAGATGCCGCTAGTGGTGGAACACTTGTTGATAAGACTCAAGCTGCTGCCAAATCCTTGATTGAGAACATGTCACTTAACTCCCAACAGTTCACAATAAGGGATAATTTTGTGGTCCAAGCAAAAGGTGTGAATGAGATTCAGGTTTCTTCTTCCAACAAAGCTCTAGAAACCATAATTGATGAACTTACCTCTTTAGTGAAACAATTTATGCTACCCCTTCCACCACCACCACCATATAACCCTCCACAAGTAACCACCTCTTCACCTTTTGAATCTTCACTAGAGGAACTTGTCAAGCAAATGGTTGTAAATAGTCTCCAATTTCAGCAGCGAACAAATTATAGTATTCATACTCTGCAAACACAAATTGGAAAACTTGCCACTTCAATGAATGTCATGCAACAAGCTCAAGGATCAAACCAACTTCCTGCCCAAATAGTAGTTAATCCAAAAGGCCATAATGTGAGTGCAATTTCCTTGAGATCCGAAAAAGTTACAGAACCAGCCCCAGAAAAAAAAATAAAAAAATTGTTAGCGTAACACCTGAAAATGAACCTGAACCTTCTCTCGTTGTTAAGGCTAAAAAAAGTATGTATCACCAATCCCTTTCCCATAAAGAGTACTGAAAAATAAGAAGATTGACGAGGAAGAGCATTCTGTTTTTCAAATAGAGTTGCTTTCTGAAGGTGTTAATGAAGCTTATTCTGATTTGTTTTTAGTTGATTTTCTAACTTTTTCTAGTTTTGATGATATTTACTCATGTGATGATTGTACTAAAACTAACATTTGTGTTATTTGTGCTGAGATTGATGCTGCCTTGCAGGGTGACAGTGTAAATGAAGTTGTTTATGTAGCTGAAGCTCTTGACATCCCGACTGCCCCAAACATACCATCCATTGAACAACCACCTTCTTTAGAGCATAAAGCACTTCTCGAGGATTCATATTATTCATCAAAGCTTCAACTTAAGAAGAAACATAAGAAGGGAATTGGATGAACCTTGGCTGACACTCGTGATATTAGACCATCCATATGTATTCATAGGATCTCACTTAAAGACGAAACAAAAGTAGTGAGACAACCCTGTAATTCTTTGATTCTTGATATTGTGAAAAATGAGATCACTTTCACGTGCTCATTCAACATTTTTACTTATCGAAGATTCTTCATTGATTCTGGAATTCAAGGCAATTGCACTAATCAAAATTTCAAGGTCAATGGACACTACCCAAAGATACTCCATGAGAACTCCACTTTGGAAGAAGAGACCGTAGAAGAGCTCTCTTTGGGAAAAGTTGCTTATGCGATCATTTATCCGCCTAGAGTCCTCGGGTGTATTATTTCCTTTCTCTTACTCTTATTTTATATTTATGTTCTTTCATTGAGGACAATGTATGCTTTAAGTGTGGGAGAGGGAGCCATTTATTTGTTTTGTTTTCTTTGTTTTGTTTTCCGTTTTTCTCTATTTTGGTTTTTGTTTGCTTTCTTAAATAAATAAAAATTGCATGCTTTTTCCTTTGGTTTTTGAGTAACAATTATGAGTATTTTTCTTAGTTCTCTTGACTAAAGTCTTGTGGTGTGATGTGAAAATTTTGTTATGCATTTTTAGTATGATAGATAGGACTAAACTCTAAATTATACATCATTTGTGATAGATCAATTAACCTTGTGAGATTTTGAGCCTTATATGGATAACATACAAAAATCCATCTCTTTCTTTCTTGTGTGTTTCACTCATGTCTGTTAGTCTCTAGAACTTGAATTGTCTCTTATTGATGTTGTTGTTTACTTGTGCACATTGATATGATAAATTTTTGTTTTTTTTTGTTTTTTAGCCAGTTAGCCAAAAAGTCAACCCTGAAAAAATATCATCCCTTATTTGAAACCCCATTGGACCCATTATCCTTTTTTCTGTTTAAAACTCATTACAAACCGAGAAGTGAAAAATAATGTTATCACCCTATTCAAATGGTTGAAGAGTCTTGTTTGGAGGTGTGTGGGGTTGAATAATTATAATATTTCAGAAGTTGGTAGAAAAAGAAAAGAAAAATAGAAAAGAAAAAAAATGAATGGAAAAAAAATAGAAGGATGTATACATGTCAATACATACTCCTTATGAAGAAAAAAAAAGAGAAATAAAAAAGAAAGGAGAAGAGAAAAAAATTACTATTGAGTTGTTGAAGTGAATGAAATATTTTGTAAATTCAACTCCCGCAGTTTCTTTCAAGTCTCTTTTGTCTCTTTGAATTTTAGCCTAATATTTCATTAGGATTTATCTCACCCTTATCTTGGCCACGTTACAACCAAATAAAAGTCTTTTTGATTTTTATGTGCATGTATTTCAATTGTGAATGTTAGATTTTTTCAAGATTATAATAGTACTAACTTTCATGTTGTGCTTTGAGTGTAAATAATTAACCTAAACACTTGAGAGTTGAGTGAATTTCATTATGTGATGATCTTATTTTGGATGTACTCTTTGGTAATCTGTTTTCCTATCTTCTTTGAATGTCACAAGAAGTTGCTCACTAACACCATATTCTTGAAGCTTAGACTTAGAATTTTGATTGTACCTTGTATCTTGATAACCTTTGGAATTATATGTTTTGTTTGTTCTTGTTTTTTCTGTTTTGAGTTTTGAATTTATAATTTTGCTCGGAGTGCAAAAGTTCAAGTGTGGGGGAATTTGATCAGTGCATTTTGATGCACACTCTTCTACTATTATACTTAGGAAACTCTATAATTTATTCTATTATTTTTACTATTTTAGTGTCTTTTATATTTAAGTTTACTTTTGGATTTATTTTATTTTCGTACTTTATTTTCAGCATAAACAGTTATTTGATACCTTATCATTATGTAGATTATAACTTGAGCTATATGAGTCGGATTAGCGCGTTCTAATATGAGTTGGAAAGCTAAGATAAAAAACTACAAGTTTCATGTTGAAGTCAAAAGCAAATTCAGAATGAAGAAGGGTCGGATAATTCATTGAAGTTCCAGACTTAATTAAAATAGTTAGTTTGGGCCGGTTTTCGTAATTTTCAGGTCGGATCCCATAAGGGCCCAAATTTCTCTTTTATTATATTAGGTCTTTCACTGATACAGGAATCCTATTCTAAATTTTAATGATAAAATATTGCTTAGAAGATTTCATGGAGAACTAAAGTTCACAAGGTTTATCTGTTGTAATCGGTTTCCACCGATACTTTGAGGTTTCCTAATTTTCAATCAAATGTCTTTTCACTTTCAATATTTTGTTCTATGTCTTGTATGCTTTATTCAAGTTCTATAGAATATGTGTTGATTAATTTCGATTGATATATGTTCCATAATCGTGTTTGCTTAATTCGCGTGTGCTTAACCCATTTGCTTAATTCAGAATTTGTTTGCTTACTTCAGAAATTAGGAACACATATCATATATTAGTATCAATGCGCTTGTTATTGTTATTGTAATCGAAAAGGGATTAGAATCCACTTAGGGTATGAAAATTATATTAACCAATGATAAGTTAGGAAACCAAACTAGTAGATCAGCTTATTTCATAATCACTTTTTATAATCACTTTTTGTAATCACATTTTATAATCACTTATTCTTAATCGAATCAAAAACCCCTATTTCGTTTTCTTATTTGGTTAATTTATCAAGAGTCCTTACGATACGATACTCGAGTGTCGCTTCCCTAGAGTACCATTCTTAATTACTCGTTTTTGACTCGTGTGCGAGAGCAAATTAGCATGTCTAGTGCATTAGACACATCACTCAAAATTTCATGCGAGAGATCAAATACAAGACGCCATGGAAGAAGGTTATGAACGCATGGTATTGATTAACAAAACTTCCTTCAAACACTATCGTGAAGAGATCAGATTGACAAATGCAGATGTAGTAACGTGGATCGATAATATTCAATTGGAGAAGTGGACAAGGGCATTCGATAATGGTCAGTAATGGGGCCACATGACAACAAATCTCGTTGAATTAATGAACTCTATCTTCAAAGAAATATGAAACCTACCGATAACCTCTTTGGTGAGAGCAACCTATTTTAGGTTAGGGTCACTATTTGAGGTCAGACGTTCAAAATGGAGTTCAGTGTTACAATCGGGGCAACTGTTCAGTTAAATTTCAATGAAATTCATTAAGGAGAAAGTTGCCAAAGCTAACACACATTTAGTCA
The DNA here is from genome assembly GCF_024323335.1 of Lathyrus oleraceus. Lineage (NCBI taxonomy): Eukaryota > Viridiplantae > Streptophyta > Magnoliopsida > Fabales > Fabaceae > Lathyrus > Lathyrus oleraceus. The sequence continues at coordinate 430,825,201 of NC_066580.1, read as the reverse complement.
CAATGTTTGACCATCGTAAAGGTTGGTTAAGTGTAGATGAGAAAATGGACCACAATGAGGGAAGACTAAGGGGATACTATCAAGTCGAACTACATAGAGGTTGATGCGATTGCGAAAAGTTTCAAGCCTTTTATATGCCTTACTCCCATGCATAACGACATGTTCAAAGGCTCGACAGGACCCTTCCAACTTACTATCTTCCGTTTAAAAAGTCATAAGCTTATGCAATGTGTACAACAATAGCTTTCTGATGGTGCCAAAATAGGATTATTGGCTTGCATATCAAGATAGTTTGGCACAATGAAAATATGAAAAGAAAGTAAAAGGGCTGTCCTAATAGCACGCATATTCGAACCGAAATGGATACGACGAACAAAATGGTGAGATTATGTAGTTCATGTCGTCAGCCCAAATACAACCTTACAAACTGTCCCAATGTTGGAGCAAACACCACAATATAATATTATATGTAACCATTTTATTTGATATTGAAAACAACGTTCATTTCATAAATATCACAACATTTTGGTTACAAAAAATTTAAACAACAACTAAACAATAATTTAAACAGCAACAAAACAATAATACAAACAAATACAACGACTAAACAACATATCTATGCGATTACAACCATCAGGACAATTTTCTCACTACTATGCATCATAATACAACAATCTCTGCCAGTTTTAACTAAGTCCCCAAAACGACTTTCTCCATTGTCGTTGTACACCGAAACAAGCCTTTGAATTCTTCTGATCTTTTCACTGTCTGCAATGTCTCCATCTAACCAACAGATCAAATTCCTCTAAAGATGCTCGAATGTCTCCGTGTTCCAGAGTCGGATCTTCATCAGAGCCTTTAATGCCGAATCAAATAAGCATTTCTCTTGTGTATATAAGATGACATTTTCAAGAAAAATTGAGGGAGAGACTTAGAAGATTGGTGAAAAATGATGGATGAAAAATAATGGGGAAGAGATGAGGTATATATAAAAAATCATAAACAATGTGTAGCCACTGCATGCGGCGCATGCTCCTAGAGGATGCATGCATGCGTCATTTGTAGTGACATGTATTATAAACATGCACATGCATGTTGGCGCCAGTATATAATAAATATATGCATGCGCCATTCAAAATGACTACTCCTTTTGTCAACAATTTTTATTAAAAATTAATTAAAAAAATAATTATTTTTAAAAAAAATCAAGAAAAAAGCCCTATGCCAACCAAAGCATTTTTGTTTGAACGTTTCCTATAAGCACAATTTTAACAATAAGTATTCTTAATTTTTATAAAAAATAATTAAAAAAAGTTCAATTAAAAATTAATTCAAACAATAATAATAATAATAATAAAATTATTAATAATAAATTATATAAGCTCAAACAGTTTAAATAGATGACAGGTATTGGACATTCAAAAAAATTAACCTTGTTTTATTTTAATGTCGTGATTAATTTTTTATTTTAATTTCATTTTGTGAAAATTTTGTTCATTCTAGAGACATCGTTATATTTGTTGGCACTTTTCCATTATATGATGTTAGTTTTGAATTGATAAAGAGAATTTGTTGGGAGGTGATTTGGAATATTTTCCAACTAAATATTCAGCCAATTTAAACAGATGAATGTTGTTTTATCATAAATAAAAGTAAATAAAACTAAAAAAAAAAAAAAAAACAAATGAGTATATATAATTACAATTGTGAACAATTAGTGATAAATGTTGTCGTTATTAATTTGTATCAATAACAACCCAATTTAATAACCAATGTAAATACTTTTATGAAATGTGAGTGAGTAAGTGAGGGAGGGAGAGAGAGATGCATTATATTGGATGGGAATGCATCCAAGATATTTATACAAGTTTATAAATTGGTTGGGATCCGAAACAAACAACTATATAACAGAAAAGTTGTAAAATTCGGGTTTGTAACCGGTTACACCATTTGGTTAACCGATTACATATGACATTACAAAAATAAAACCTTCAGTGATAATCGGTTAACGTATGAGGTTAACCAGTTATACCTTCGAGATTTTCACTTTTCTACTACTCATAAGTGCTTCTGGCTTTGCTGTAACCGGTTACAACCCCGTGTTAACCGATTATATCACTTGAATTATCCACAATACTTTTACACACCACCTTAATTCAAGTGCTCCAATTCTTCCATGCTCATGTTCATCTTCAACCTCTTGAACACATTGTTTGTGACTCCCTTAGTCAACAAATCAACCACTTGGTCTTCAGTTCTGCAATATCTCAATTGTAACCTTCCTTCACTAACAAGCTTCCCTAAGTAGTGAAACCTCATCTTAATATGTTTGCTCCTCCCATGTGCAATTGGGTTCTTAGCAAGATTAATCATGGAAACGTTGTCAACTATGAGTGTAACAACCCCACCCTCACTGTTTTCCAACTCCTCCAATAGATTCATAAGCCACACGACTTAGCACACACATAACAAAGTGACAATGTACTCATTCTCACAAGACGAGAGTACAACTATTGGTTCCTTCTTCGAACACCATAAGATTGATGTTCCACCAAACATAAAGATGTATTGAGTTGTATACTTTCGATCATCTTTATCTCCGCACCAGTTAGAATCGGTAAAACCGAGCAAATTGCATTTTTTGCTTGTAGGAATCGGGAAAGAGAATTCCGCATACAACATAACCTTTGACATATCTTAGGATCCTCTTGACTGCTTCCAAGTGAGACACATTCTATCTTCCCATGAATCTACTCAAAATACCGACACTAAACACCAAGTCTGATCACGTATTGCACAAATGACGCAAGGATCCAATCAACCTCCTATATTGAGTTGGATTAACATCTTCCTCATTCTCATTCTTCGACAAAATTCCCAAACACAAAAACCACACCCCAAGAATGCTAGATCCCACACCAACAAAGCCACCATCAACGAAAATAGATACATCGAGGAAAAGAAAGGAGACCACTAACCACCTCCAAAATTGGTCATAAACACTTGAATTGTTATTAGTTAAGACACAAAATAAGATTTTGCAACCAATAAGAGAAAGAACATGACCAATATACCACTTCCAAGCTTGGAAAAATACTTTTATGTACCGTATCTTTCACATTTGTTCAGGCATCATAGAAAATAATATCATTTCGGGATTTCTAAATAGCCCAAACCTAAATAGGCCAAACCACAAAATGCCAAATAATAGCAAGCCCGCCCCTAATCTTAGCCATACCACATAAAGAAAGAGTAAACTAAAAAATGAGCCTAGTATCAGGAGGAAAGACCACTAACAACTCCAATCAAAGAAAGATTTTAGACCACATAGTCAATATTAACTCACAAGTAACAAATACATAGGATATTGATAAAACTTCCCCACACAACAGATAAGTGATTCCACTTGCCTCAATAATAATACTTCTCTTAAGCAAATTTTCTCTATATAGAAGTATAACTTTGAGAAGTTGCCAAGAGAATATCACTAACTGCCAACATGATCCAAATGAGAGGAATGGTCAAATTTGAACCCTGAATAAAGAGACCAATGAGATTTTTAAGGGCTATCAGAGCTTGGTAAGCATATGTGACAACGGAAATCCCATATATAACATGTCGCTAACACCACCATCACTATCATGGTTGAGAGTTAGACCATGGAGAAGAGAATTGAGATTCTATATCAAAGGTTCTTCACGATCATAACAGAGCCTCATCCACCTCAAATCCCAAAAGAAATCTTCCTCCTCCCATCGACCTATCCTGCCTTCCTTCCTTTGGGCTTGCTCAGAGATGGGAAGAAGCCTAGAAAATCTAATAAAAATCCAAGGACCCCATCCTAAAACCTGATAAAAATCCAATTTAACATCCCTATTGAACAACCCACTAATCCCTTCTACCACTAACCTAAAAAGAAAAGGAACTAAATGATCATCTTGTTTTAATCCTCTTTGGATGATAATCTCTTAGGTTGAGCAACCATTCACCAACACCACAAAATTTATAGAAAACACACAGGCTCTCGTCAAAGATCTCCATTTATCATTAAACCTAGTTTGATTAGCATATAATCTAAGAAGCTCCGACTAACTGAATCATATGCTTTCTCAAAATCAATTTTAAAAGTAAAACAAGCCTTCTTGAGTTTTTTTAACCAAATTTATCACCTCATTAACCACCATGACACTATCAACTAATAATCTCCCTTTGAAAAATGCAAATTGGGTAGGGAAAATAAACTTATATATCATTTTTCTTATTCTAGAAGACAACAATTCAACTACGAACTTGTATAAGAATCCACCCTAGAAATAGGAGGTAATCACCCAAATGAGAGGGAGACTTAACCTTTTAGATAAGTGTCACAAAATAAAGGGTAAAAGACCATGGTAACAATGCAAAATTCTACACAATTATTTTTATTTAGCACTATTATCAATTTCTTGCCTTTTTAAATATTTTTCTTCTATGTTAATATATATTTATTTTGGTCATTGTTTTGTAATAAATTAAAAAAATCCATAAACACTATTTTTTTTCTTTTTTAAGTTCAATTATCAAGTATTTTCTTTAAGTACAATATTTGGTCACTTGTTTTTTAAGATAAAAGAGAGATAATGAAGAAATATAATTTTTTTAAACGAATATTAAATTTGTGTTGATTATTTTTACTGTGCACATAAACCACGAAAAATATATACTTTCCACTAAAAAATTAGAAATTCAAGACTACGCAATAAAATGAAATATAATTATCTCAGAGATTTCAGTAACTTTAAAAGAAAACACTGGTTATTTTTATATTTGCTTGACAATATTAAATCTAGTATATTTTATAATTTCTTAAATAGTTGTATATGTTGTTCATTTGATTTTTTTTTACTAAGAATATATCCTTTGTTAACGACAAATTGATTCTCTTAATTTGTAAGAGACTTTAATAATATCAAGTGTGAAAATATTCATGTAGCTACTACACCGTACACTTCAGGCAATTTATGAGATATAGAGTTAGAAAAAAGTAACATGCAGTACGCAACATGATTTCTTCAAACCTAAATATGTTTAATTAAATGGAGCACTTGTAATTAAAATTAATTTATTCCTTAAGCTACCTATACATATCTAACTATAGCTACGATGGCTTACCCTCTACCAAAGGAACTTAATTATAATCTCAAACTATACTCCACAAATTAAAATTCTTGTGGAAGAGAAAAAGGCTTCTGCCAACCAAAGCATTTTTGTTTGAACGTATCATATAACTACAATTTAAACGAAAACAACAACTTGTTTTCTGCTATATTCTACTCTTGTAGTTGTTTTAACAAACATATCGATAACTACCTTTTTGTTTAGTTTCGACACTAATTCTCCTACCTATATATATATATATATATATATATATATATATATATATATATATATATATATTAATATATATATATATATATATATATATATATATATCGACACCTAATTTTTTGTTATAAGTATATATCATAAAACTAACTCTTACATCATGTTATATGCTATTGATTAGCTAGCTAGGGAAAAAATCTCACAATTAAGCTCATAACAGATCTAATTAAGTCATATATGTATCGGCCACGTCCATATTTGGAAATTGAAGTATATATTTTTTTGCAAAAGATATATTTACTATATGTCTTTTTAAAATCTTAACAATTTTTTTTGACAAAATATTTATTATTACAACAGTTAAGTGAAAAGAAAAAAAATAATAAAAGAAAATCAATCCGATTTGTTTTTGGTAACATAATTCGATTAATGATGTATACATATGTCATTATAGAGAAACTATAGTTCTCTTTTATTTTTGTGTCCACAGATATGTGAGTCATACTCAGCACTTATTGATTTGTGATTGTTATGTTCTTAATATATGAATCATACTCAACAATTTCTACCTTGACGAATATCAAAACTCTATGAAGATTTCTTACCTGACGATCATATTCTGCCAACTGAGGAGGTACACTTACTGCTTACCACTAAGAAACATGTAACATGTTCAAGCAATGCTTAAACTTGTCACTGATTAATGATTTGGTCAATATATTAGTTGCATTCTCTAAAGTATGAACTTTTTCAAGTAATATTTGTCAAGATGCGTGTAATTTTCTGATTTTGTAAAACCTCACATCATCATGCTTGATCCTGCCATGATACACATGATTGTTTGTTAAATAAATAACACTTTAACGATCACAATGTAGTTGAACTACACCTTGCTCAACACCCTATTCTCTCACCAATTGTGTAAGTCACATGGCTTCTTTGGCCACCTGTAACACCCTAAACCCCAAAACACTAATTTTATAAAAACATGCGGATAATTCACTCAACAACAGGGTGTCACATTTTCTCGACATAAAACAAATTTCTCAATTAACATATTATGGCAGCGAAAACAAATAATAAAACTCATTTTCATTTGTCTCGTGAATAAAAATCAACTTCACTTCAACTCATAAAAGAAATATTCAACAACTCTCAGAAAATATAAAACAGAAAGGTAACTCATCCTAGTGTTACACTATCAGAGCGACACACAAAAACTAAAATAACTCAAAACGGTAAATGACGAAGAAGACTATTACACCATCCTCCACGCAACAATAACTAAGACTCATCTATGTGAGTATTTGCACCATAGGCGTAAAAAACTACACACACAAACAACCATGGGTGAGAAATATATTCATATATGTTAGAGGTGCATAAAATAGTAAGGATGGTGTAAAAAAATATCACTCATAAATCGCACAAATCATCCACAATAATAAGCAATCACAAATATGGTTATGTATACAATGTATCCTATCTCTTCTACTCCAATGCATGTGGTATCAAGGTTTTAGGATATCAGAGATATGTTACTGATTGGTCCACTCATCACCAGTTTCATCTATAAACTATCAGACTCGTCACATATTCCATCTTTGAACCTGAGACTCATCACTGGGCTGAAGTCCATTACAATCAGAATCGTCACAAGTTCTATCTCTAAACCTGAGACTCGTCAATGGAACGAAGTCTGTCACTTATCTCTGATATACTTGATGCATGAATGCAACAAATAAATGCAACACTCATCTCAAACCTCTGACTCCCATACTCGTTATTAGTTCCTCTTTGAACCTAAAACTCAACATGAACATCACCATTACAAGACCACACAAATTGCTCCTCTCTGAGCCAAACATCTCAGCATAACTTTGTAATTTTTATTATAACTCAGCATAATAATTAAATCATCTAATTTCTCGACAATGCTTATCAACAACATCAAAACAACATCAAACAATCATCAACATTCAACAAGGCATACTTATAACACAACAGAGCTCACAATTTACTCTAATAACTTTTACTCGTGGGTTAAGAGTCACCAGACATATTTTAACATTAACTCAATTACTCCTCAACTCAACTTTGAACATATCAGATGACTCAAACTCAACTCATTTAATTCGACACAACTCTAAACATATCAAAATCACATCTAAACATATCAAATAACTCAATACTCAACTCATTTAATTCAATACAACTCTAATCATATCCACAACTTATTTCACACAGATATATCATTTAAACATTAGGCCTGAGTCCTAAAGCACTAACAACTTAATTTACTTAACATATTATCAAAACATCCCCAAAATCATATTTTTTACTAGTCATATATCATATTTGAATAATTATTAAAAATATCAAATGGAGTGGAATCAAGCAAATGAATATGTTTCAAAAATCTTATAGTTTCTATTTTAAGACTATGATTTTTATTTTAAGACTTAAGATGTTAATCACGATAGTTTAATCATACAATATGAACTGGTGTAGACACCGTGCATAATGTTTCGTAAGTCTTGTAACTAGTATTTCTCCTATTGAACTTAGTGAAATGAAATACTTATTAAGTCTAATATGTAGGAAATTTTGAATATTTTCTTACGATATAGAGTTTACTCTTAAAGGACTTACGAAGATCAAGTTATATGTGAAACAAGACAACCAAAGTAGGATTGAAATTTGACTGCGCTTATGGTATAAAAACCAAATAACTATTATTGTTGTAGCGCTCCTAGACCCAATTTCCCTATATCAAAAGAAAGATTATCATTTTAGCTTTCTAAATTTACTAACCACGTCTTAAATGGGCTTACGAAACTCAAGTTACATATGAAACAAGGTGGTCAATCCATTTTCATGTTTACCTGAGATTTTATGCAATTTCTCTTATTCTTCCTCATTGAAACATACCAAAAACTCCATTATTTGAGTTCCAACAGTCCTAAAAAATATAGCAACTCATAGTACTCGAATCATATGGTAATTAATAGATCAAGACCCTGAATTAACATTATCACGTCAATCCATCATGATTTTTCATCAACACACAACATATGCATATGGACAACAACATCTTCAATTTCATCATGACATATAATCATACAAAATTCATATAAACAACAATAACTAAGCATGATTAATACAACCCAAACAGGAACACATCAATCTAATTGTGGAAGTTTTGCACAAACTTCACACAATTCAACCCCTCATCAATGGAGGAAAAAGAGAAAGGAAAAAAGGAAAGAGGAGAAGGATTCTTCTCAATCCTACATGTTTTAACACGCATAGTATAAACAGTCCCCCTACCTTGAATGTGAAACAAAGGTTGAAACTTTTGAAAGTTAAAGCTTTCTTCTCATATCTCTTGCTCTACTATGATTCTCTGACTCTGCTGACAACTATTTCTCACTACAACAACCCTAACTCTAATTGTCTTATCTATTTAAATAAAACCCTACTAATTTTATTAATTCACTAAATCCCCTCAATTCTCACTAATTCCACCATTTTCATTAATTTTAGTTAAAATTCTAATTTCCTCTTCAAAACTCAATTTCTTATTATTTCTATTATTTAAATAATTAAAAATTAGTGATACTTCTAATAAAATTCTACCCAAACTTAATAATATCAATAAAATAAATATAAAACTCAAATAAAATAATACAAACCATTTTAGACTCAATTAAAATAAAGTAAACGAAAAACTGCACTGTTACAACTCTTCCCCACTTATAGAATTTTCGCCCACGAAAATTTCCTGATAAAAACCACTATGAATAGGACTCCTACATCTGGTTCTCTAACTCCCACATCACGCTACTCCTATCGATGATTGCAACTAAAGAGATGCCAATTATGAGACACATACCTTGAGTCAATTATCAGATCCAGAGGTCTCCTCACCACTCAGAGCAAAGACCTTACCACTAGCTCGTGCGGCCTTTGGCGCTTTCCCCGAATTCTGAAACTGGATTCTGATATGACCTAGTTCTCCACAGTGGAAACAATTTAAAAGTGCACCCTTGCAATCAGCGGCACGATGTCCTTACTTCCCACACTTGAAGCATGTCTAGCTCATGCTCTTGCACTCAACAACACGATGAACTAAATCTCCACACTTGAGACATCTCAGTGAAGCTAAACTCCTCCATCAATGGTTCCACTTCTACCTGCAACCTTCTGTTGGAACTTATGATTTCGTTTAGCAACCATAGTCACATATGGTTTACCACGATTCTAACTCCAACTCTTATTCTCGCTCACACTCTTATAGTGAGCAAACATGACTCTACTATCCTCATCATAAATTCTATATTTGTTCACTAGCACTGAGAAATTACGGATTTCCTAATAGTCTATGAACTGCTTGATCTCACGACGTAATCCACTCTCAAACTTCATGCACTTAGAACCTTTAACTTTCACACCATTATAGTGAGGACAAAATCTTGACAACTCCTCAAACTTAGTTGCATAGTCAGCCACAACCATATTCCATTGCTTTAGTTCCAAGAACTATATCTCTTTATGGCTACGAATATCAGCTGGAAAATACTTGCCTATAAACCCATTCTAGAAATTATCTCAAGTAACTTCCGCATTAGCATCTTCCATCCTTTGACGGGTATTTTCCCATCAATACTCAGCTTCCTCAAACAACATATGTGTTCCGAACGACACCTTCTACGCATTAGTGCATGTCATAACTTTGAAAATATTCCCAACCTCTTGAAGCCAAGTCTGGGCACCTTTAGGATCTTACTTCCCCTTGAAAGTAGGTCGTTTATTCCTCTAGAACTTTCCCAGCCAGGAAACTCATCAGCTCCACCATTCTAATTTTGATTTTCATGCAATACTACATTCTCTTGCACTATCACATGAGTCATCGCCTCAAGAGCATCAACAATCGCACAATCGTTCCTTCCAGCCATTTCTTTCCACACAACTAGTCAAAACAAGTTAACCAATTGTAAACAATAAAGCAAATAACTACTATAGGAAAGAAACACCAACACTGTTAACATACATGTTATTCACAAGGATATAAACAAATTCACCTAACCTAGGCCAAATGAAGCGACCCGCTCTGATACCAACTATGTAACACCCTAAACCCCAAAACACTTATTTTATAAAAACATGCAGATAATTCACTCAATAAAAGGGTGTCACATTTTCTCGGCATAAAACAACTTCCTCAATTAACATATTATAGAAACAGAAACAAATAATAACAACTCATTTTCATTTGTCAAATGAATTAAAATCAACTTCACTTCAACTCATAAAAGAAATATTCAACAACTCTAAGAAAACACAAAAAAGAAAGGTAACTAATCTCAGTGTTACACTATCAGAGCAACACACGGAAACTAAAATAACTCAAAGCTATAAATGACAAAGAAGGCTACTATTCCATCTTTCACGTAACAACGGCTAAGACTCCTCTACCCGAGTATCTTCACCACATGCATAAAGAAAAATACAAACAGACAATCAGAGGTTAGAAATACATTCATGTATGTTAGAGGTTCACAAAATAACAAGTATAGTTTAAATAACATCACTCACCAATCACACAAATCATCCACAATAATAAGAAATCACAAATGTGGTTATGTATGCAATGTGTCTAATCTCATATAATCAAATCCATGTGGTACCAAGGTTTTTGGATATCACAGGTATGTTACCAATTGATCCACTTGACATTAGTTCCATCTCTGAATCTAGTTCCATCTCTGAACCATCAGACTCGCCACAAGTTCCATCTCTGAACCTCAGACTCGTCACTAGACTGAACTGTGTCACCTTCAGACTTGTGACATGTTCCATCTCTGAACCTAAGACTCGTCACTAGACCAAAGTCCATCACCTATCTCCGATATACATGATGCATGAATGTAACAAAAAAAATCAATACTTGTCTCAAATCTTCACCTCCCATACTCATTATCAGTTCCTCTATGAACCTAAAACTCAGCATGAAAATCGTCAATACAAGGCCACAATAATGGTTCCTCTCTGAACCAAATATCTCAACATATCTTAAATTTTTTTATTATAAATCACCATAATAATTAAATCATATAATTTATCCATAATTATCATCAACACCATCAAAACAACACATCAACATTCAATAAGGCATACTCATAACACAACATAGATCACAGTTAACTCTAACAACTTTTACTCATAGGTTAAGAGTCACCATGTATATTCTAGGTTATGAATCTATGAGGTATTAACATGTTTGCTTCAATGACGCAAAGATTAAAGTAGTCCACTCAAACCAACAATGTTCGTGGAAGCATTTCAAAATGGACTCAGGACGAGACATTTTAATGAATCTCTCACCCAGAGGTTTGGGTCTTCCTTGGATGAGGTGGTCACATGTGCGGAATTTTATATAAAGGGCAAGGAAAAAATATAAAAAATAAGGTCAAAATATGAAATAGTGTACCTCTATTATTGATAACTCAGAACAGTCGCAAATGAATCACTACATCTCGCCCATCAAAACAGGACGATGTTCAAATGAAGCAGAAAACCCATAGCGAGCTTCATGTCCCTGAAAACTCGCCATGAGAAGATATGGCAAGAAGTCTTCTACATGTACGACATCCCACAACTTCCAAATCCAAATTCATATGTCATAGGTCCCGAACCTAGCAAATGGTTCAAGTTTTAGAAAGTCAAGGGGCATCATGCTGAGGACTTCTATCAACTCAAAAAGGAGATAGAGCACTTAATCTAAGAAGTACACCTAAAGAAATATGTTAAGGGAGACTCAGCTTGAAGTCCTAGAGGATTTAACTCTCACGAGAGAGATGTTTTTGGGAGTCTCGAGTCCAAAAAAGGGATAAAACAAAGCAAGGGGCGAGGATATAGCTACATGCCACACCCTTAATACCACTGCAGGAGGATTCACCAGGGTGGAAAGACCAATTCTACCCATAAAAGATATGCTCTACGAAACCTAACCATCGAAGTCTCGTCCACCAGATCTGATATGGGCGAGCTGGATTCCCCAGAATTTGAGATCGCCTTTTCTAAGAAGGACCTTGCATGAATTCACCCGTAAAATGATGACCCTATGGTCATCATCATAAGGTGTATCAATTAGAATATTAAGAGGGTATTCACTGATCAAGGATGTCCTAGACATCCTTGATTAGGATGCTTTCAAAAGGCTTTGCTTGGACCTAGACGACCTCAAAGGTTTCCAAGGCTCATTGGTAGCATTTTCTAGCGACGTGTAGGTGAAGGGTTATAAAACACTATAGAACAAATTTAGAGCAGAAGAAAATGTCAAAAACATTAAGGTAAGGTACCTTGTTATAGATGTACCTTCCTCATATAACATGGTTATAGGGTGGCTTGCTTTCAATCATTTGGAAATCACCCTATCTAAATTACATATTTTCATGAAGTAATCATTCCTATATGGGATAGTTGGGGTTATTTAAAGAGATCAAGAGATTTACAGGAAGTTCTATGTCAAGAGCCAAAAGCTGAAAAAGACTAGGATCGTGGTTTGAACGTTGTAGGCATAAAGTTGAGGGTCGAGCAACAAGATCAAACTCCCTGAGGATGAAGACCTGGCCACCCCACTCCAGGAAAGCATGAAAGAAGTTGGAGAATATCTTTATTAAAAGATTTTAATTTCTTAGGCATTAAGTCATGTTTAGCTTAAGTTTCATTTACTATTTTGGTTGATTTAAGCGAGTTACAATCTTTGTTGTCTGTAAGGTTAAATTCAAGAGATTCATTGTTTGGTGAGGAGAACTCTTTTTCCATGCATTGTCAACGAGGCATAATGGTTTTTAATGAGGCCCCCGCGTTATTATATAAGTTGGTAATATTTTTGTTTTATTTGCAGGAAACTAAAGAATGAAAAATATCTTATTGAAACTTTCCATTGAGGCGACCATATATGATGGATCCTCACAAAGGAATCCTTGTTACCATTTTGAGGCAATTACACATGTTAGATCCTCTAAAAGGAATCCTTACCACTCCTTGAGGCATCACACATGTTGGATCCTCATGAGGAATCATTGTCACCCCTGTGGAAACATCATCACCCCCGTGTAGGAATCCTTGTTCTCCAAGATAATAGCAAGGTCGAAAATTGTTCCAAAGACATACTAAGACAACTCACACACAAAGACAATAACAATAATAATAAAATCATGCAATCAAATATAAAGGAAGGCTTCAAGATAAAAATTCATTAATATATAAAAAAGTCGACAATGACTTGATTGCATGATTAAGTCACAAAGGGGGCAAAAGGAAACAGGAAAAAACCTCTGGCTCACTGGCTCTCTTCGAAAACTCGCCATTCCTCAAAAGTATCCTATAGGAAAGTCTCCTCTAGATTAAATTCCTCCACCCCCTTGTCTCCCTCAAGTTAATCTTGGGCTTCCTTAAGAGGAAAGTAACTTCCTTGTCATAGGAAGGACCCTCATTGCCATTCATCTACTGGTCATCACATACCACTTTGAATATGTCCATAGGGCTCAAATCTAACTCAGAATGAAGTAAGGCCACCTGCTCTTTCTCTCGCTCAAAGTAAATATCAAAGGTCTCTACTAGATCGTCCTTAAGCTCAGACACCTCATATTCTAGCTTACTCTTTAAGTTGAGGATGTCATATAGGGATACTTGCAATATTTTCTTAGAGGCAGAAAAGTCATGAGCCTTGGTTTTTGCTTCCTTGAGCTTGGATACCAAGGCTTATTTATATTTCTATAAGGCCTCTATTATTTCCCGAACTTTTATAAAATCCATTTTGTAGTCAGCAAGCTTTGATTTCAATTCATTCTTAGTCTGAGTATGCTTCTCTCTATCAGCATATTCCATCTATAGAACCCTCGACAAGTGGTTCTCCTTGATGTCAGACAACTTAAGGGGCGCCCTTCTACTAATAGCATTGTAGTTGTTTGGTAAGTCCTTAGGGAAAGTAATGAGAGCGACAATAAAGTTGATCATGTCATGTTGTTCCTTTTGATTGGCTGCATTATGTAAAATAACATATCTACAAGATGTATTTTATGCATATGCAACATGTGGAACAAGATGTTTCAACATGTATTCCGGCATATGGCTTCAGTCTATTAGCTAGGTTTCATGAAGAAATATGAGTATGATTGTGTTTGTTTCTAAGAAGATTTGTTCAGTCCAAGTTTAGGCTAAAGTTCTTAGAAGAAATATTTGGTTGTAAGCAACTTGTTAAGTAGGATGTTCAACACATGTTGTGTGACATCTTAGTGTAAAGGTTGGTTTTGATCCTCTTCAAATTCCTTCAGAACTATTGTGATGTTAATCTCTTCAAAAGATGCATAAGTTTGCTTTTGTAAGAAGTTTGTTTTGTTAACCCAAATCAATTTGGAAGAGACTTGAATTTGTTTTAGTCAAAGAAGATTTGATTGGATTTGCTTTGAAGGAAGATTTGGTTCATATTTATTGTATCCAAGATTTACTCTACAAAGAAGATTTATATTTCATGATGAGAATTAATTTTGATATTCTTGTGCAACATGCGGAACACGATGTTCCAGCATGTGTGTAGTAAAACATCCGACCCTTGTCAATAGGCTATGATGGATGTTGTTAGGTGCAAATTTTTTTATTGTTTTCAATCAGATTTGTTGGTATTTTTTTAGCAATGCATTTATGTGAATTTGTTTATTAAACATTGACTGAGATTAATGAAGGTGAGAAAAATACAAGAATGGGGGTTGAATTGTGTTGGATTTTTCTCTTCTAAGTTTTTTTTTCTTCTGCTTCTGATGGTTCTTAACCAGATTCTGAACACCTGGTTCAGAGTTAGACTCAAAAACCTTGGTTTACTTATGAAAGTCTTTATTAGATTCTGAACCAGAATATGACTTAGAGTATCAGAGTTGACAACATCGGAATATTAAGTGAAGAAGAAAGTAAAGTAAAAGCAAAGACATAAGCAGTTATCCTGGTTCTTCTCACAACTTGAGAGTAATCCAATCTCCTTGCACTTCTAAGGAATTTCCACTATAAAAAAATATGATTACAAATGCTCAAGCACCAAGCAAGATACTTACAATGCTCAAACCCACAAGTAAGATACTTCTATGCTCAAGCACACAAACAAGAGACTTATAATGCTCAAGTCTTCTTCTCCTTAAATAGAGAGGGAGGGAAGAGACGTTGAATACTTTCACCAAAAGGTTGGATAACATTTGTACTGATTAGACACATCAAGAAAACAACTTTCTGCAAGAGGAATTATCCGTTGAAGCTCGGACATTAAAGAAGAATTTTTTACTTAAGTTTTCATGTGATCAAAAGGTCTCTGAGTCAATCAAAGTTTTCTCAATTGAAGAGACTTTACTTCAGAGGTTGGATTTCTTCAGACTTTACTCTTCATAGGCTAATCACTTCAGAGTCCACTTCTTGGCTTCTGAAGCTTTAGAGTCTAGATCACTAGAGGTTGAATTTCTTCTGAGTCGACTTCTTTAGATTCTGGATCTTCCATCAGACCCAAAGTCTTCAAATGTGATCTTTAGATCCAGAGTTTGATCTTCAAATGCAACCTCCTCAAGCTTCTCTTCATTTGTTCTTAATCATATAATCTTGTATACGAGAATAGATGTTAGAATACCCAGTTGTTCTTTAAATAATTTATTATCATCAAAATCCAAGGGATATGGTATCAACCAATTTTGTTCCAATAACTCCCCTTTTTTTATTATGACAAACATAAGTATTTAAGAACAATGGTTGTTAACTTAATTAACATGTTGACTTCAGGGTCTGAGGTTTGTAAGCTCCCTCTGAGTCAGATAGTCCAGAGGATGAGGTTTGTAAGCTTCCCATAAGTCCTATCAAAGTTAATTAAATTCCTTTATCAACATAATAACATTATTCTTTAGAAATTAAGTAGCAATGCTTATATACTCTTTATATCTCCCTCTTTTGTCATCAACAAAAAGATATAAAGGATAAAGGAAAGATACTGAAGAAAAAAAATAATGTATGGGATTTTATCAAGTCTGAATAAAAATTAATAAATCATGATTGGTTTTCCCCTCTTCTCATCAGTAAAAAATGTGCAGGCAAGGAATAATGTGACAACAAATGACTTGAGTGGTTGGAAGAGGTTCTGCAACTCATGAGATATTCCAACCTTTTTCTTGGCCAATGAGATAAAATAGTCAAACCTTGGAAAGGGGAGTCTGAAAAACAAGAAATTATCTCTCTATTGATTCCATTGGTGCTCATTGATCCATACCGATTTCTCCTTATCCCATTTTCCTTATAAAAGTCAGCTTATGACAAGTAGAAAATCCATTCCCCCTTCTTTCATTAAACTTCTCCCTTGACCAGAATGAGCAAATTAGCTAAGAACAACAAGGGTGGTTCTTCAGAGGAAGTGAAGAAAGCCTTAAAGATCCAGAAAGATGACAATATCAACTCTTCCCAAGGTGCTGGAACTTTTGCTGGTGCAACAAGGGTTGGAAGAACCTCAAATACCAGAATAAAGAAACCCAAGAAGGAGTCATCTGATAATGAGTGGGATAAGGACTATAAGAGTTTCCTCGTGTCAGGAGGGTGGACTGATGACCAATTAGAGTAACCTCTTATGTATTTCATCTTTTGTTTTCAGAATCATGTAGTCCTTTTCAATGAATAAAATCAAATCCTTTTCTCATAGCTTTTCTTGAAACTCTTTTCAACCATCAAAGTCATGTGTGTGTAGTGAATTTTAAAAACAATGCACAAATTTACAATAACTGATGTAAAAAGAGATTGTTAAAACATCATTTTATTTTACCAGACTTAATATTCCAATATCAATATAGCTTAGAGTTGGACCATATAAGCACAAACTAAAAACTTAACAGACATGAGACCAAGTTAAAATAATTTTCATATTTGTGACGCATAAGTGGACAACATAAAAAAATTTCAACAGAAAAACTACTTATATGCCATCATAAATATTTAATCAAGTTCTGATCATTAGAGACTGAGATGCTTCAGAAGTTACTTCACATCAGAAGCTTTCTAATCATAGTGGCTTCTGATTATATCATATTTTGATCCTCCATTCAAAAACAAGCACTAATCTTCCATAAAATGCATGTTTAGATTCTTTTTAATGAAATCAAATATTTCTCTTGTAAGAGGCTTGATAAATATATCATCCCGTTGATGATCTGTACCAATGAACTGTATAACAATTACACCTTTTCTGAACATAATCTCTAATAAAATGATGTTTGATCTCTATGTGCTTGGTTATAGAATGTTGAACTAGATTTTTAATTAAACAGATGGCAACAATATTATCACAAAAGATGGGAATATTGCTTCCAATAATCTAATAATCTTCCAATTGATATTTCATCCAGAATATTTATGTACAACATTTAGCAGATGGGATGTATTTTGCTTCTACCTTTAATCTATCAAAATAGTTTCAAAAAGAGTGATGCTTAATCTTTTCTAATGCATATACAAACTAGCGCTTAAGTCTCCACCGTGAGCATGCAAACCCACGTTCAGCCATTAAAATGTGATATAAGTATTCACTCATTAAAACATATCAACAAACAAATTGTAGTTCTCCAAACTATGAGTGCTCTAATTTCCTTATTACATTATAAGAATACGTAGGCATGAGATTGTGAGATCTTGGCGAACACACTAATAAAAACCCTTCATTTTCCCCTTTTGAGGTTCCCTTTAATTTCTCTTTTCAATCTTTTACTCACTCGAAGAAAACAAATAACATTTAACTAACATTCAATCGCATGTTTTAACTAAAAGGTTCTCGTTTAGTACAACAAACGTGAGAGGTGTTAATACCTTCCCCTTGTGTAATTGACTCCCAAACCCAAATATGGTTGTGACGACCATTATTCTATTTTTAAAAGGTTTTATCGATATTTTCCTATTCCTTCATTAGAATATATAAAGTTTGGTGGCGACTATATTCAAATCATTTTTTCTGCGACCATCGCAAATGATCGTATTTTTCGAGATGCAACATAGTCGACCTAAACTTATTCATATAATGTTTAGTTGGTCTAGCACCTTGTATGATAGGTTCGTTTAAGATGTGTCGATGTCGATTCTTTCAATGACGATACATCTCTTTAACGAAGTCTCTCAAATCAGAATAACCCCATTGGGCATCGACTATTTGTTAATGTCAGTCTCCCAAACACGTTGAAGGGTCTGGAATTTGTTGTTGTATGTCGAACTGCAATTTCACACGGTTACTCTAGTACATTTACAGAGTAGTGAACCTGATGATTGATGTTTTTGTTGTCCAAACTGCAACATCATTAGGGTTAACCTAATGGTCGAGACCCAGATACGACCTCCAGATAAACTCTATAAGAAAAATACATGATTAAATGATTTGTAATTTGGTAATTTTTTCAAATCAAATTTAGAATTGTTTAGTTGTAATACATCGTCTGATCCAAGATGGTCTAAAAGATTGCGATAGACTACTATAACGTGTTTGTGATCTTCATCAGAGACTTTACTGTCGAATAAATTAAATCGACATTTCTCTTGTAAATATAAGGACATAAATATGAAGACATTTTGAAATAAAATGGAAGGAGATTGAAAAAATATGAAAGGAGATAGTAAAAAAGATGTGTGAAAAATTATGGGGAGGGATGTTGTACTTATAGAGTTTACAAATAAAGGAGTAGCCACATGCAACGACGCATGCACCTAGTGGATGCATGCATGCGCCACATGCAAAGGCGACAGGTACATGACAATATCTACATGCATGCGCCATGATGAATGGCGTTAATATACAACTAATGAAAACATGCGCCAACAGGATTAGTGTCTCCCCTTGTCGTCAAACTAAAACATGGTTAATTTGATAAATAAATTTAAAGATGATTATTTAAAAAAAAAATCCACTTTCATTCATCAAATAATTTTTTCTTTTACTTTTTCTTTCACTTTCTTTTCTCATTCAAACAAAACCTAGATGTAAATAATATTAATATGAATATTTTTATATAAAGCTATATGAACGTAAATTCAAAATTTTAAAATTGTACATGTGAATTTTAAATGGTGTTTGTCATTTCGTTTAAAATAAAAAGTAATTTTTTAAGGTTAAATTAAATTTGTTTGTAATCCTCTTAAATATTTTTAATTTTATTTTTAATCTTTTAAAATATTTTTTTTTAAAGAATAGTTCTCTTAAAAGTCTTTATCTATATTTTTGGTCCCTAATATTAAAATTATCGCTAACTCAGTCGTTAAATAATTCACGATCATTAAAATTATCGTTAATTTTGTCTTTAAATTTAAAAATCGTCGTTAAATTGTAGAATAAATATGAACGAAAAAGTTTTAAAAAGATAACTTTAAAAAAAAAATATTTTGAGGGAAAAAAATGAAATTTAAAATATTTAAGAGAATAATTTTAAAAAATATATTTTTTTAAAAGATTAAAAATGAAATTTAAAATATTTAAAACTGCAGCATATTTAACTCTTGTTTTATATTTTTATTGATTTGAAGTCCCAATAGGTTATAATATATTTCACCGCACTGCTCAATTAAGCTTGTTGTTAGTTTCCCATTAAGATTTTGACTTATATGCTTTCATATTTTTGTCCACTGGTTTCTGGATGAGTTAATGTTTGACCGACATCATCGGTGACTACCTCATCAAAATGTTTTTCATTTACTTCCAAGTTTATCCATGCATATTTAATGTTGCAAATGAGCCACAACATCTCATGCATGTGTGTGCATCTATATATAGGATATCGATTGATAACATATAGGGATGGGTCCACCTCTATCGAGGGGTTCAGTTTCAATAACATAAAGTTATAAAGAATGTACATATATTTACTAGAAAAAGGAATACGGACTATCAAATATTTTTATATGTTCAACTAATAACAACTCATATTCATAACAAACTCATATTTAGTCGAATCACATATTTATTTTAAAATACATGTATACGAATGAAAATTTAATTTTTTTAATTAATTATATATGTAAGTTTATTTTATATTATCTTTGCAATACCATTATTATAAATAATATATTTTATAACGAAACTTCTATCTTAACTATTGAAAAATCGAGCTTAAATGTTTTAAAATGCGTCAGTTATTTTTTTTATTCAATTTTTTTAATTTTTTACCTCAGTTTTCCCAAACACCGACAAAACAAGTAGTCCAGGATTTTAGCTTTGATTCTCGGAGCTAACAATTTTATGTTTTATTTATAACTAAAAATGCGCCTTTAATTTTTATAATTTTTACGTCGGATATGTTCCCTCGATTTTTAAGAAAATCGAAATAAAAACTCTCTAAATAATTTTTATTACTTTAGATTTTATGTTAAGTCTCATTCACTTTTTGCGTCTTATCTAGCGAACGATACTGAAACACTATTGTCTTCAGTGAAAAAACTGAAACACCATTATTCTCCAAGGAGGAAGGAATCTTAAACCTCAAACCAAACAAATTCTTTGAGTTTGCTGTTGTTGTTGTTGTTGTTATTGTTGTTGTTGTTCTTGTTGTTCTTGTTGTTGTTGTTATTGTTGTTGCTGTTGCTGTTGTTCTTGTCGTTCTTGTTGTTGTTGTTGTTGTTGCAGTTGGTGTTGGTGTTAGTGATGGTGTTGTTGTTCTTGTTGTTGTTGTTGTTGTTGTTGATGTTGTTGTTGTTATTGTTGTTGTTGTTGCTATTGTTGTTGTCGTTTTTGTTGTTGTTGTTGTTAATATTGTTGTTGTTGTTGTTGTTTTTGTTGTTGTTGCTATTGATGTTGCTGTTGCTGTTGTTGTGGTGGTTGTTGTTGTTATTGTTGCTGCTGTTGTTGTTGTTGTTGTTGTTGTTGTTGATATTCCTGTTGTTGTTGCTGTTGTTGTTGTGTTGTTGTTGTTATTGTTGTTGTTGCTGTTGTTGTTGCTATTGTTATTGTTGTTGTTGTTGTTGATGTTGTTGTTTTTGTTTTTGTTTTTGTTGTTGTTGTTGCTGTTGTTGTTGGTGTTGGTGTTGCTGTTGTTGTTGTTGTTATTGTTGTTGTTCTTATTGTTGTTGTTGTTGTTGTTGATGTTGTTATTGTTGTTGTTGTTGCTGTTGTTATTGTTGTTGTTGTTGCTATTGTTGGTGTTGTTGTTGTGATTGCTGATGTGTTGTGTTGTTGTTATTGTTGTTGTTGTTGTTGCTGTTGCTGTTGTTTGATGTTGCTGTTGCTGTTGTTATTGCTGTTGTTATTGTTGTGGTTGTTGTTGTGGTTGGTGTTGCTGTTGTTGCTGTTGTTGTTGTTGTTGTTGTTGGAGTTGTTGCAGTTGTTACAGTTGTTGTTGTTGTTGTTGTCGTCGTTGTTGTTGTTGTTGTTGTCGTTGTTGTTGTTGTTGTTATTGTTGTTGCCGCTGTTGTTGTTGTTGTTGCTGCTACTGCTATTGTTGTTGCTGTTGTTATTGTTGTTGTTGTTGTTACTGCTATTGTTGTTGTTGTTGCTATTATTGTTGTTGTTGTTGTTATTGCTGTTGTTGTTGTTGTTGTTGCTGTTGTTATTGTTGTTGTTGTTGCTGCTATTGTTGTTGTTGTTATTATTATTGTTGTTGATGTTGTTGTTGTTATTATTATTGTTGTTGGTGTTGTTGTTGATGATGTTGTTGGTGGTGTTGTTGTTGTTGTTGTTGATGATGATGATGTTACTGTTGTTGTTGTTATTGCTGCTGTTGTTGTTGTTGCTGTTGTTGTCGGTGGTGGTGTTGTTGTTCTTGATGTTGTTGTTGTTGTTACTGTTGTTGTTGTTGTTGTTGTTGCTATTGTTGTTTTTGGTGTTGGTGTTGTTGTTGTTGTAGGTATTGTTGTTGTTGTTGTTGTCGTTGTTGATGTTGTTGCTGCAGCTGTTGCTGTTGTTGTTGGTGGTGGTGGTTGTTGTTGTTGTTGTTATTGCTGTTGTGTTGGTGTTGGTGTTGGTGTTGTTGTTGTTGTTGTTGTTGTGGTGGTGGTTGTTATTGTGGTTGTTATTGTTGTTGTTGTTGTTGCTATTGTTGTTGTTGTTGCTGCTGTAGTAGTTGTTGTTGTTATTGTTATTGTTGTTGTTATTGTTGTTTGCTGTTGTTTTTGTTGTTGTTGCTGGTGGTGGTGGTATTGTGATCGTCATTGATGTTGTTGCCTCATTATTTTTGTTGTTTTTATGATTTTTGAGACTTATATTGTTCACTTTTGTTGGTTGTGTACTATTTTTATTTTATTTTCAGAAGTTGTATGTGATTATGGATCGTAGTTGGGTGAAAGCCAATAGATTAAATAAAGAGTATGAGGATAGAGTGATTCACTTTCTCGAATTCGCGGAAAAACCTTCCTAATGATAATGAGATTTTTTGGTGTCCTTGTAAAATTTTCCAAAATGCGCAAAAACATCCAAGTGTTGTTATATTCAATCATTTAGGTTATGATGAAATTATTTAAAATTACACAAAATGGGTATGACATGGTGAAGTGACCAAAAAAACCTTGGTCACATACATGGACTCATGTGAAGGACTTGGAGGAGAATTGAAGGACTTGCGCATGAGTTCTTTCCATGTCTTGATTTAGCAAGTTTTGAACTTTAAACTTTGTACAACTTTGCATGGACTCATGTGATCACTTTAGCAACCATTTGGCACAAATTAGAGTGGATTGGAATCATTCATTGGGCCTGAGCATGCACCCATGCAACATAATTATTCATTTTTTATTCAAATTTGGAAGGGTGTGAAAATGAAATGCTTGGCTTATAAATGAAGTAGCATTTTCTCAGAATTAAAGAGGACATTGCCCTAGCTTTCCTAGCAAACTCCATAACCTCACAACAAAGAATACCTTGAAGATTTCACTTGAAATTGAGTTTTTGTTCAATTCAAGATTGTGAACAAAAACTCTAAGGATTCATTGCCATTTTCATTCCTTTGAACTTCTGCAAGCAAGAGGAAGAAAAATCAAGAGGAATTACATCAAGAATCAACCTCAGAGGTTACTCCCCGAAGGTGATTTTTCTCAATTTTCATCTCTTCGATTCTCCCTCATTTCTCTAGATCTAGACTTGATTTTGTGATGGCTGAAGTCCCACCAATGTAGGCAATGTTCCTGAGTTGTTTTGGACTTGAATCGAAGCAACTCAGGTTGGGCACCTTGATTTTCATCTCCACTTTTCTAATTATAAAGTGAGAGATGGAACAATTGGATGTGATATTCGTGATCCTTGCATTTTTTCTCTTTAAAATGCTATATGATCCATCAATTTTTGGAAGTTTTTGATCGTACCAGTCTGGTGGCCTTCATCGGAGAAGATGACCGAAGCTAGGGCTCCGATGGTGTGGTGGCTTGTCCCTCATCCTCAGATCTTCATTCCATGTTCTAATCCTGGCCTTTGCTTTTGATTACCATGCATATGGACGCGTTGACTGAGTGCACCATGGAATGTGCGCGTGTGTCCATCAGATCTTCCACCTCAATTAATGAGGGAGATCTGATGACTCTTGTTTTTCTGATTTATTTTATTTTTCTAAAATGATTTTTAAATAGATATTTCTTCCAAAATTCAATATAATTTCATTTTTGATCCAAAAATTATTGGACCAACACCAAAAGTTCACAAATATTTTCCTCTTCCCATTTTTGATTTAAAATTAATTTTTGGATTAAGTTTGATATTTTTGGTGAATTTTATGATTTTTGACTTGTTTTAATTAGTTTTTAATTACTTCTGACTTTTCAAAAATGCCAAAAAAATTAGTCAATGGTCCTTTGACCTTGTTTGACTTATGATAAATCCCTTGGCCATTTCTTTAATGTTTTGAAGGAGTTTTAGGTTTTTGACCTTTGAAACATGATTTTCTTCATTTTAAAAAACTGTTTTAAAATAGTTCAATTGATTTAATGCTTTGATGAAATTTTGTATTGACTTTGTGTTGAGTCTACTTCTGTTTGGCCTTGGTCCTGGTTGAGTTGGACTTTGACTTGATCAATACCATTGGATTTAGGGGGTTGATGAAGTTTAAACTTCATCCTTCAAGATGAATGAATGGTATTGATCAAGTGAGGTTCATCCCTTGACTAATTTGGGATCCTCTTCTTTTCATTTCTCCATCTTCATCTCATTTATTCCCCAATCCTCTCTTGGCCAATGACTTCTCATGGATCAATAGCTAGCTGATTCATCAATGACCTTGTGTCAGATGAATCGACATGAGCTTGATTGAGATAGGTTCATCCCCTCTTATTTTTGTGTGTGGTATGCTTTAGGAGTTTGGTCTTGATACCTTGTCTCTAGCATGAATTAACACCAATATCTTAGTGGAGCGGTTGGTTGACCGAGAAAAACGGGGCGTGGAGAAAAATAAGGAGGAAGTGGTTTGGCGGCGAGTGCCACAAACCTAGGTAGTGGGCGCCACACCTTGCTAGGTGGAGGGAGCCACTCTTGCTTGGTGGTGGGCGCCACACCTCTTTCATTTGGTGGTAGGTGCCACCTTGTTTCTTTTGGTGGTGAGCGCCACCTTGTTCTTGTGGTGGGCGCCACCTTGTTCTATGTGGTGGTGGCCGCCACCCTCTTTCATTTTCTTCATATTCTTCCCTTTTTCTTTCCTTTTTTCTCTTTTCCCGCTTTGCTTGCATAGACACTTCTTATTCGATAAATACCTTATATAAACATAAAGTGCGGAATAATGTTATGGAAAATAAGTAAAAAGCAATGCAAGTCAAGTCAAATATACGATACATTTTTGCGTTATCACGGTTCAACCCTATTTAGTTGTTATTTGAGCCAAAGTGTGAGAAAAAGAACCAAAAACTAAATTAGAATGAGATCGTAGTCACTAACAAATTATCTTTCTATGAGTGAGAAAGGATAACGGGCTTAATGTGATTGCACTAGAATGAAAAAGGATAAAAAGAAGGATGAGTAAGTTAGGTTTAGGCATGATGACATGATTCAGATTGGTTTGTATAGGAGGGAGACTTATGACTACACGATTGCGAGTTTGTGTTCCAACGATACCCTTAGTGTGGAAGTTAGTACCTATTGATGCAATTTTTAATCGAAGTAGAGTTTGTAGCCTGAAATGAGTATCCGAATGCAACTGTTTTTTTCACGAGTCTTGATACTATATGTTGTAAAATTTTCCAAAGTTCTTATTCATATGTGTAGCATTTGCTTGAGGACAAGCAAATGTTTAAGTATGAGGGAGTTTGACAACGCGAAAATATGTCACATATTTGACTTGACTTGCATTGCAATCTAGTATCGTTTTACTTATTTTCCATAGCATTATGCCGTATTTTGTGTTTATTTTAGGTATTTATCAAATAAGAAGTTTCTGTGCGAGCAAAGAACAAAAAGAACCAAAAGGAAAGGAAACGGAAAGAAAACAAAGAAAATACAAAGGGGTGACACCCACCACCTTAAGTGTGGTGCCTGCCATGTACAAAAGGAAGGGGTGGCGCCCACTACCTTAAGTGTGGCGCCCACCACCTTAAGTGTGGCGCCCGCCATGCACGTTAAGTATGGTGCCCACCACCTTAAGTGTGGCGCCTTCCATGAAGCCACTTTTCCATTCTCTCCTGGATTCTCTCCACGCCCCGTCTTTTTCGTTCAACCCAACCATCCTAAATTCACGCAAACTATCATATTTTCAAGGGAAGAATTGAAGTATAAATTGGAGTTTCCATTTTCAGTAACAGGGGAGGAATTTTTTAGCCAGAGTTTTGTTCTTAGAAGTTTAAGCAGATAGATTTACTTGTAAAAGTGATAGATCTTCCACATCGGGGGACTATTGCAATTCTAGTTTTAGGAATCGATTTTGATTGTAATTCTGTACCTGATTGTCAAGCGTGCCGACATTTTCTGAATTCAAGTATTAGCGTTAATTCCAGTTTTTAGTCTATTTTCCAGGTTCCATTTTAGTTGTTTATTTTAATTGTTTATGATTTCACCTTAGAACAAATTAATTTTAGTCTTTTTAAAATCATGTTTTGTCTTATGTTTAATCATCATAATAGCATGTTTATGTTTAAACCCATGTCTGGCTAAACCATTTGATATCGGTATGTAAAGACAGTCATAATGAAGGGATTCGTTAATAATTGGCATTGATCTTCATAAACTATTTTTCTGGTTATAGTTTCTTATTCTAAAATTAAAATTTCTTTCGTACGAGAGTAAAAAGAAAACAAGGTTATGGTCAATAAAACGAGAGTTTGAGATTCTAACCAGATAGCAAAAACTAGGCATTAATTCTACACACAACAAGAGAACTTTAGGATTAATTAGAACTTATTGATTTCTAAAAATTACTTTTAATTCAAATGAGACAGCGAGAGCAAAGCATTCTGGTTTAAGAGTATAGTTAGAGTCAATAACACGAGAGTGTGAGATAAAATCTTTTAAATCAATAATTTCTGCTGAAGAGTATTTTTACATTTAAGATTACACCAACTATTTATCGAATCCCCTAAGTTTGATGAGTTACATACTGATATCCCGCTATTAAATATTTCTATTAAAGTTCATCTTTCGTTAATATTTATTTCTCATTGTCCCTTAAACCCAAGAAAAATCATCAGCCTTAGATTTACGTAGTAACATTAGATAACGGTAAGTTCGATTTTTGGTCCTTTGGGTTCGATAATCTTTAAAACTACGCGATATGACTGTGCACTTGTAGTCACGAATCTTATAGACATACTAAGTCGCGATCAAGTGTTCTCCAAATGATGACTTAATAATTAAAACTCTTCACTAACATTTGACTACACTTTATTAATTTTGCTTTACTTTCAAGTCATTTACTTAATGCAATTTAAATTTCAGTACATTTATCATTCATCTATCATTTACATTTCATGCAACTTGTTTATGTTTCAGTCCTTTTCACTTTGCTCATTTGAGCCATATCTTGCGATTGTATATATTGTTTTCTTGTCTTATTTTGCTTGTGGTCTTAGGACCTTAAAACACATAATAACAACAAAAACCCTAAAAAAACATCTTGGTGGATTGTTGGACTTGATCTGAACTTTCAGACTTAGAATAGGCAACCTCCCTATGCTTTGAGGACTTGGCCAATGCCACTATCTGAGACTGAGATATCCTTGACTATGCTTTTCATCTGATGTAAACCTTTGAGTGATCTTGGTTCACCTGTTACTTTGACTTTGTGCTTAATTTGTTATACGTATATGATTGCCTATGTCTGATGGTTGCTTCTGACTTTGGCAAAAGGAATATTCATCTGATACATTGGAAGAAATTGAAGAGTTAGATTGCTTGCTTGGATATTTTGGCTATCTTTATTTGATGTCATGGTCTTCATATGGTTTTCTTGAATATTGCTTATGCTTGTTTCTTGCTAGAGTCCTAATGAAAATGGGTTTCTATATGACATTCTTGTCTGTTGGATTGCATCTCATTGGTCAGATCATTTCAACTCTTAACTTTTAATTTTTGTCTAGGATAATATCTTCATCTCCTCCCACTTCTTTAATTTCAAATCTCTCCCTCTTTTCAAAAACTTTCTTTGCTTGTGATTTCAAATTTAAACATGTTTTAATGATTAGAAACTTTGGCCTTATGCCATTGAATTTTAAAACTTTTTTCTTAAATCAAACTTGTGAATGAACTTAAGAATATTGACTTTAATTTCAAAAAGACAAAATGAACTAACAAACTCATTCAAATCTTTGGCCTTTTGTATCTTTTCTTGTTAAACTTTTTTAAAAATCAATTCACCAACTTCTTTGAAATTTTTACCACGAACTACGAGGTTTTAATCCCTCATTTTTATGTTGGCACGTAGGCATAAGAATCAAGGTCTTGTCCAACATAAAAATATAAGTAATGAACTCTTTTCTCATCCTTCCACTCTATATTTTATCAAACATAATTTTGACCAAATCACTTGCACACAAAAAAGGTCTCCCTATGAGTACCTAGGACACTTTGGGTGCTACCACCTTCCCTTTGTGTAACCAACCCCCTTACATGTAATCTCTAGCATTTTATTAGTTTTGATTTGAAAACTTCTTATCTTTGGGTTTTGTTCGTACTTTTGCTCTTTTCCTTTGGAAACAATAAAAGCACGGTGGCGACTCTGGTTTTATTGACATCAAGTTTATCCATAGCTTGATGGTCATGAATTTACCGCTACAAATTATTTGGGAAGAATGCTCATGATTTGTATTTGGTATCTAATGTGAAGATTCCACACAAGTTCAGGTTCCAGATTTTGAAAAGTACAAAGGCAATTCATGTCCTCTGAGTCATCTGGTGATGTACGCTCAAAAGATGTCAACTCAGACTAACAATCATCAATTGCTGATCCACTACTTTCAAGACAGTTTGACTGGGGTTGCTCTGAAATGATATATGGGGCTCCACAGTACTCAGATCCAAATGTTCAATGACTTAGGTGAGGCTTTTGTTCGCCATTCCAAATACAATGTTGACATGGCACCGGACAATGTTTTCTGTAAATCTTTTTATGAGCAAGTGTGAGAGATTTTATGTCAGACACCATTCCAACTCCATTGACTTGGATATCAATGACATCTTCCAAAATATCCCATAACTCATCATCAAGACTTATAATATGAGTATACATCTTACTCTTTCACCATTCAAACTCAGTAGAGTCTCCACTGAAGGTTGGAGGTCTAAATGTATAATTGTTTTTCTCATAGGTATTGTAATCATGATTGATATCACCAGAAGGATCAGGAATGCCAACATCACCAGAGTGAGATACTTCAGAATCAACCATTTTATAAAATGTGTTTTTCTCAGGATCTTTTCTGCACCACTGCTAATTGTTTAGCACAAACTAGGCTCTGATGCCAACTGAAGGTGAGAAAAACACAAGAAGGGGGTTGAATTGTGTTGCCTTTTTGTCTTCTAAGCTTTTTATTTTCTGCTTTTGATTGATCTCAAACAAATTATGAACACTTAGTTCAGAGTCTGAATCAAAATCGCTTTTGCTTCCGAAAATCCTTCTCAAATTTTGAACCAAAATCTGACTCAGAGTTGCAAAGTTGATAGCAGCAGAATGATAAGAACAAAAACAAGGAAAGTAAAAGCAAACACACACAACAGTTATCCTGGTTCCTCTCACAACTTGAGAGTAGTCTGGTCCTCTTGTACTTCCAAGGGATTTTCACTATAACCAAACTGATTACAAATTCTTAGTGCAACACCTTATTTCCCCAATGCATAATTATAATTAAATTAGAGATTTTTCACAATAGTCACATATAGGATGTTACACATCTCAAAACACACACCTACTGATCATGTAACACTTAATTTAAAAAAACATGCAACACCTGCCATCACTTGCTCACCTTCACTTAGGGTATCATCGCAACGGAAATACTCAATTAAAATACACCAGTTTAAATCTCATATTAAATCCCATATCATAATTAAAAAGCATCGACTCGTAAGTCATCTCCAAATGCTTATCACACCAAACCATAAAATAAGAGAGCATATGTTGTCTCTTAAAACTCTCAAATAAAACAAAGAAATTGCTCCTCGGTGTTACATATCAGAGCATAACCAAAGCTAAAATAAAGGAATTAAAAGAAAAAGCTCCAGGAATAAGTTTCCACTCACAACATCGACTATACTCTCGAGTATCTGCATGATGCCCATGTATAAGCAACATTCAAATAGAAGGGGTGAGAAATCACATTAAATAATAACAAGAATATATTGCAAGGTAGGATACCCACACATAGCATAATTTACACAATCCTGAGTCACAGTATATCAATTACATTCTCACACCAACTCACCAACACAACTCATTCACATACCAATTAAACCCAACATCAATATCATATACATTTATCTCATTATGCATCTTATACTAAAGATGCAACTATATGCAACTTTATGCAACTCTATGCAAATCTATGCAACTAAATGCATATGAATGTGGTACCAACTCAATATTTAGTTCTTTCTGGAATCGGGTCCCCTCTCTGAACCCATGAGCCGCCTCTCTGAGCTTGGGACAAGCCACTAATCCCATCTCTAAACTAGCAGACATGTCTCTTGACACAACTCTTATGATGCATGATCATCTCATCAATATTAATGCGTTAATACCCCTCTTTGATCCTAATATAAATGCATTGACAACTCAAGTAATCCCCTCTCTGGATTACATCCCACCAAAATCACAAAATGCACATCATCAATCAATAGTGCAACACAAGCATGCTAATAATTCATCTGAACATAATTATATTTCAAACATGTAAAAATATAACACACATAACTCAAAATAATCCATATTCACAATAATCTCATATTTCATACTTATTCTTAATGCTTAACATCTTGACATAGCAACACAACTCTGGCACATATAATAATTCAACTCAATAAAATTATTAACTCACATACATGCAACTCACCTTTAACTTAAAAACACACACCTCAACATGTATAATTTATCAACTCATACTAACAACTCACAAGCAAATTCATCATAGCATTCATCATAACATCGTATAAACATAACGATTCGCTAACTGATCATACAAACCATCACAAACATCCCTACAATAGGTAAATTACTACAACTCAAGCATTTCACCAAGTACTACTACAAGGTAGCTCTGCGCGTTAGCTTTCTAACATTTTACATGGCACATCATTTGGACATACGGATCACTATTTGGCCTGGTGCAATCTATTGTCATTTTATGCAATCTACTGTCACTGAAACATGTTTCGCTACTAACTTCGTAAATCACTTTTCTAGGCATGACAATTGATTCATCTCGTTCAATCGACTGCACTGTTATTTCTTTTCAAATTTTCAACTAAATGCAATCAATTGTCATTGTTGTTTTTTCTAAAAATTCAAATTTTCTCTGTTACGTGATTTTTCCTCCAATTTCCGACTTTAACCACCAACCAGTTCCAATTTTGTTCATTCAAAAACATCCCCATATATTTTCTAACAAGATCAATACATATATCTCAATAATTATCATCAATATATCCATTTTTCTCATGAATTAAACACTTAGATTCATGCCCCAAATTACTCAATCTCATAGCAATTTTTATGGATTCAATTGATTTCAAGAACACAACAACAACATGTCAACACACACAATTGCAATTCACATCATGGCATGTAAAAACAGAATTATCATCAAATTTTCATCAACATTCATCATAACTCAATGGAAGAAAAACCATATAGGAGGTTAAGGACTCCTCTATCCCACCCCTCATGCATAAGCCCTTGGTAAAGGTTATTCTCCACCCTTACCTTATATTTCTCTTGCAAAATTCTTTCAAGCTCTACCAAAGGGTGTTCTTCCTGTGCCTTCTCTTGCCCTAGCCTCCTTCTCCTCTTTTTCAAGTTTTTACGTACAATGAAAACTAATTCTCTTCCTAGTTCTCACTTTTTCTAATAAACCTATTTTCTCCTAATTAGATTTTCCCTCTTCTACTCTCAACTTATTCTCGTAATTATCAGCTTGCCCTTAGTTTCTCTACACATTCTTATTTATTTTATTTTATTTAGTTTATTTTATTTAAATAATAAAAATCAAATGATTATTTTAACTAAGAAAATATTTCTAATTTATTTCCGTTTTTTCTAATTACTCTCTACACCCTCTCATAACCCACATACTCATACAAGAATCACAATTTTTTTTATTTAATTAACATATCTCACTAATTAATTAAATATACAAGTTCATAAATAATTTAAATTCGGGTGTTACAACTCTACCCCACTTAAAGAATTTTCGGCCTTGAAAATTACCTCAATGAACAGATTCCGATACGAATTCGTCATTTGGCTCTCAAGCGCCCTAGTCACGTTTCCACCAGTCAGTCCTACCCAAGCTACCTTCACCAAGGTAATCTCTTTACCATGCAACTGCCTTACTTCCCGATCCTCTATCTATATGATTCCCCAACCGTCAAGTTATCTCTCACATGCACATCCACTTAGACCACATGAGATGGATCCGGAATGTATCTCCTTAAATGAGACACATGAAACACATATGAAGATTAGCAAGCGATGGTGGTAAAACAATTTGATAGGCCATCTCTCATATACTCTATAAAATCTAGTACAGACTGATGAAACACGGAGTAAGATTTCTAGACTTCAAAGCTCGACCAACACTAGTTACTAGAGTAACCATCAGAAATACATTATCTTCCTCTTGGAACTCGAGTGTTTTCCTTAGTTTATCATGATAACTCTTTTGGCGACTCTAAGAGCCTCACATCTTCTCCTGAATCACTTTAATCTTCTATGTCGTCTGTTAGATAATCTCGGGTCCAATTACATCACCCTCTCCTGATTCAAACCAACAAAAAGGTGTCCTACATCTCCTACCATACAATGCCTCTAAAGGTTCCATTCCAATGCTCGAATGGAAACTGTTGTTGTAGGTAAACTCAATCAACGGTAGAAAACTACCCCAATCACCTCCTTGTTCTAGCACACAAACTCTCAACAAGTCTTCTAAGAATTGGATAGTTCTCTCTATCTAACCATCCCTCTGCGGATGATAAGTAGAACTCAAACGCAACTTCATACCTCAAGCCTTCTAGAAACTCTCTCAGAATCTCGATGTAAACTCTGGATCTCTGTCAGATACAATAATGGATGGAATCCCCATGCAAACTAATAATCCTCTCAATATACAACTCTGCTAACTTCTTCAACGGATGGTTAAGTCGAATCGGAATGAAATGAGTCAATTTAGTCAACTTATCCACAATAACCCAGATAGTATCACAACCCTTCATTATCCTTGGTAATATAGACACAAAGGCAATCGAAATGTTATCCCATTTCAACTCAGGAATAGATAACAGTTGCGTTAAACCTGACGGCTTCTGATGCTCAATTTTTGACTTCTGGCAAGTCAAATACGCACGCATACCCAAATTCAGCAACCTCCTTTTTGTTAGACGATAGTACCAATCTAGAAGGGGGTTGAATAGATTAGGTATTTAAAAATTTAGCGCTTTTTAAAATTGTTTTTAAAGGTTGCAAAATCTCCCTTGACCATGATCGTCTAAACGATCCGTTATTAGAAAGATCGGATATGCGTGAAACCTAATGGAATGACTAAGATAAAGCTAATCAACAACAATCTTAATCAATCGATCAAATACACAAATTCTTGATATAGCTACCACCAATGATGAATTAAAACAATGAGAAAACAAGCAAAATATTGATAAACTTGTGTGAAGTTAATTTTAACAAACACTTGGTGTGCACACTACACCAAGTCTTAATTTCACTAGAATTGATTGTGCATAGTTTTCCTTAGTTACAACCAAAGTGATTGCAACAACTGATCAAAAAACTTTAATGCATAACAATTAAGCGAGATGAAGTTCCAATTAGTTTCACATAAGATTCAATTTATGCATAAATTAAAGAGTTAGAGAAAGAGAGAACAACACCAAATTTGTTTAGGCAGTTCCCCTTTCGTCCTCGCTTCGGGTACGTCTACCCCCAATTCTAAAACTAGAATTGAGATATTTATTATCAATTAGAAAGTTTATACAAGAGAATAAATAATCACCACCAAGCAAACTTAAGTGTTGTTGTAGATCATATTCACTTCTCTCCCCTTGATTCGAGTTGAACCAAGTGCTCCAAACGTTCCAAACAAACCTACGATTATAGCTACCTTTTTGCAAGAACTCCAAGTTCTCCAAAACTCTAGCTTGGCTGATTTCGATCACATATGCGTGAAACCTCCGATTGTAGCTACCTTATTGTAAGAACTCTAAGTTCTCCAAAACTCTAGCTCGGCTGATTTCAATCGTGACACACTTGAACCCAAACCTTTCTTCACAATCCTCCAGTTACCGTTACTCGTTCGAATGAATCCACCGTTCTTCAAACCTTTCACTCGGATGAATCTATGAAGAAAAGATTTGTACAAAAACCCTCAAATCTTTGAGGATAAAACCCTAAGATTTTATTCAAGAAAAACCCACTAAAAACCTCTACCCAAACCAAGATACACAATCCTATTTGGACGATATCACCATAACAATGCACTATGATCAACAAAAATTGTTATGTGTAGTTATTGAAACATGCATGGAGAATGAAGATGAAGAGGAACTTTAGTGTATATATTTCACTTTTCTTGTTCTTTTATGAAAAAAAGACTCACGAATTATATATATAATATATATATATATATATATAATATATATATATATATATATATATATATATATATATATATATATATATAATATATATTATATAATATATATATATATTATATATATATATATATTATATATATATATATATATATATATATATATATAATATAATATATATATATATATATTATATATATATATGATGTATGGGCCAAGTGAAAAACACAGCAAATTTTTTTAGCAAAAATACACAGCAGAAAAATGAGTGAAATCAGTGACCACTCGACCAGTTCACACTGGAGACTCGACCTGTTCAGACCCGCAAAAGCACAATTCAAATTAGACAGGTTATGAGTCGACTTAAATAGGGAGATGAGTCGACTCATCTTGTTTTTCCAAAAATTAGTCGACCTATGACTCGACCAGTTCAGACCCACAGCAACACAATTCAAATAAAACAGGTTATGAGTCGACTCAAATAGGAGATGAGTCGACTCATCTTGTTTTTCCAAAAAATGAGTCGACTCAAAGACTCGACTTGTTCAGACCCGTGAGTTACAAAGAAAATGACATGCATGAATGAGTCGACTGCTCCAAAGCATGAGTCGACTCAAAGATTTTAAATGGTCAAAACTGAGTTTTTAAGATATATTTTGGTCAATCCATACCATTCTCTTATGGACCTAAGGTACCAAAAATGATCAAGTGCAATATTGACATATATGAGATGCTCCTATATGCATAGACATATTTAATTGATACTTTGAGCATGTTAAAGAATGAATGCACTCTACGATATGATGACACCATCCAAAGTACACAGTATGAGCTACTAAAAGGTTTGACATCATTAAAATAAGGACTAAGAACCTTTGCCCTCACATACTCCCCCTTTTTGATGATGGAAAACTGTGGCACAATCTTTCATATATCACGTACTTTGATAGACATTTTCCCCCTGATTTTATGCATTCCTTTGAAAAAATCTGCTATCATAATCATAAGTTGTGTTTCTATTACTTCTCCCCCTTTGACAACATCAAAAAGAGACAAGGATAAGGTCAACCAGAAATAGAATATATTCATAAGCACGTAATCAACCACTTTGCAACAGATTAACATCAACAACCATTCACATAAAATGAAGTTAATGTAAGAAAATGTAATCATAAATAAGACACGGAACTAGAAAAAGAAATTTAGTACACTATATAGACAAATTTGTTCAACATAAGTTCCAAGACATATAAACTAAACACAATAACATGCAAACATGAAGAAGATGAAATGCACTAAATGGACGAAAGCTAAATGAATCAATCTTCTAAGGTCTTCTCTCCTATGACGGGTCATTTCTACTTCTATAAGCAAAAGGGTGATGTGGAGGTCTATCTTGTTCATAGAGGTCAGTGAATTCAATGAAGTTCCGGTTAAGAGTATTGAAAGATCCGGTGAGAGAGCGATGATTGGAACCCATAGCATCAATCCATTGCGTGATTGTGGAGGAAAATGAATTAAAATTGTCACTTTGGGTTTGAATATGACCCCTTAAGGCTAAGTATTGTTCCTCTTGGAGAGTTGTAAAAGAGGAAAAGTTATCACTTTGAATCTGAAGCTGGTCCTGCAAGGCCATAAATCTCTCCTCTTAAAGTGTGGAAAATTTTTGCTAATAAATTTGCATATTTCTCAACAGTTCCATTACTTCATAATTATCAGATTGAGAAGGAGCTGAAGGCATATAGGAAGATCGTTGGTTGGTCCAACCGGTGTGTTGCCACTTTCCCCAGCCTTGGTTATCAGATGGATTTTGTCCAAGTGTAACACCTAGCCAATCTCCAGGGTCATCAACTTGTTGATCATCCTCCATGGAGTGAGTATCGTCATCATCATTCTCTTCTTCATTTCCATCCGCTTCATCATCATCATCTTCCAAATATTGAATGCTAGAACTTGAAGCTTGAGTACGGACCTTGTATACTCGCGCTATATGATCCCAAATATAGCCCATTAAACTTAGTGATTTTTGACAGAATTCTTTATTAGTAGACACAGAGGTGTATTGAATTCCTATAACAAAAACTTTGGCCCGATTTAGAATACTTTGAATAAACAAAGGATAGCAAAGAGCGGTGCCTCGACCTGACTCCTTTAGGGCAAAAATCATGCTTGCAATGTAGTGTGGCCAGTTAACCTTCAGCTTATGTTTCAACACATAAATCAAGTGTACTTCCGCCTTGTCAACTCTTGAGTAACCTCCCTTCTTACGGCGGATAACATGCGTAACAACCCAATATAAGATCCTTTCGACATGCTTTAAAAGTCCAGTAGTCACACTAGTAGGGAACAAGTTACTCGCGACAACGTTGTCAGAATAAGGTCTCTTCAGCATTGAGTTTAAGGCAGACATGAACTCATAGTTTGGATCAAATACAGCACTTGTTATTTTAAGGTCATTAGGAGATGGCATTGGATAAATTTCAAACAGAGATTTCCAAACATCATCATTAACCTCAAGAACCCTATTACCGATATTATATTTAAACTCATAACCCTCACATTTTCCAACAACACCTGTATAAAATAGTTTGACCAAATCTTCATTGTACTTAGTAGTACACTCTAAGAATAAGTCAATTCTTTAAACATTTAACCGCTCAACAACATTTGGAATACGCATACGTTCAGCCACTAATGGAGAGTATACATACTGCTTAAAAATTGTTCTCTTTTTGAACTTATTTTCAAAAGATTCAGTAAGACCATCAGAGAGTAAAGAGAGAGCAGTTACCAGCATATTTGAGCAAGGTTGTGCAGTACCAGTACGAGAAGAGGGTCCCCTGGCGGTTTTTCTTCCAGAAGTTCTTGATGAAGCCATTTGAGTTTTGTTTTGAAGAGATTTGAGGTAATGGGTTTTTAGGGTTAGTGTGAGGAAGTATATATATATATATATATATATATATATATATAATATATATATTATATATATATTATATATATATATATATATATATATATATATATATATATTATATATATAATATATATATATAATATATATATATAATATATATATTATATAGAGAGAGAGAGAGGAGAGAGAGCGAGAGAGAGGAGAGAGAGAGAGAGAGAGAGAGGAGAGAGAGAGAAGAGAAGAGAAGAACTAGGAGATTGATTATGCAAGTGAAGAGAAATGAATTTCAAAAGAGATAACCTAGAGAAAAAATAACTGAATGGAACAACTCACAAGGCGAAAATTCTGGAATTCACAGCGAAGAGTTGACTCAAATAGGTAATGAGTTGACACATACTTGTTTAAAAACGCAGATGAGTGAAATCTGAGTAGCGAAGAGTCGACTCATGGGTAGACCTGTTGGGACCCAAAGTTACTGATTCGCAAACATGAAATGCAACAATGGTCCTAATGATGAATGCATGTTAAATGTGATTCCTAAGAAAGTTTACACATATTTCAAACATAAAAATGGATTAAGCTTAGACCAAACCATAAAATAAACATCAAGAAAGTTCATTATATAGAACAAGTACATACATATACAAATGATCAAAATAGTTCAAATAGATAGGAACAATATTACCTCCAATGACGATAAACGATGAATGCCCTCACATATCTCGTACTTATCAATGTGATTAATCAAAGAATAAATAAGCATAGATATAGAGCAAGCATCATATATAAATTTAAAAGCGATCCAAGATATCGAGAACACCAAGTTCCCTATAGATATGGAAGAAAGATTCTGTCGCAAGTGGTTTTGTGAAAATATCGGCAAGTTGATTTTTGCTATCAACGTGCTCGAAAACGACATCACCTTTCTCAACATGATCCCTAAGGAAGTGATGTTGAATTTCAATATGTTTAGTGCGTGAATGTAGTATAGGATTTTTTGTTAGATTAATGGAGCTTGTATTGTCGCACAAAATGGGAATACGTTCAAGTTGAACATTGAAGTCGAGTAATTGATGTTTGAGCCACAAGATTTGGGCACAATAACTACCGGTTGCAGCATATTCCGCCTTGGCTATTGACAAAGCAACGGAAACTTACTTTTTGCTGTTCCAACTAACTAAGGAATTTGAATAAAAATGACAAGTACCACTAGTGCTTTTCCTATCCGACTTGCAACCAGCAAAGTCGAAATCAGATAGCGAAGCAAATAATAATCACTTCCCTTAGAAAACCAAAGATCATACTTTGAAGTACCACAAAGGTATCTAAGTATGCGCTTGACAGCCTTTCAGTGTGATTCTTTGGGACATGATTGATACCTAGCACACATGCATACACTAAACATAATATATGGACGAGATGCGGTAAGATAGAAGAGGGAACCTACCATACCTCTATACCTTTTTTTATCTACGGCCTTACCATTTTCATCTCAGTCCATATTTATCGCAGTAGGCATTGGAGTGTCGATTGCTTTGAAGTTTGTCATATTGAAGCGCTTGAGTAACTCATTGCAGTACTTCGTTTGGCTCACAAAATTTCTTTCTTCAAGTTGCTTGATTTGAAGTCCGAGAAAGTAATTTAACTCCCCCATCATGCTCATTTTAAATTCTCCCTGCATCA
The DNA here is from genome assembly GCF_024323335.1 of Lathyrus oleraceus. Taxonomy (NCBI): domain Eukaryota; kingdom Viridiplantae; phylum Streptophyta; class Magnoliopsida; order Fabales; family Fabaceae; genus Lathyrus; species Lathyrus oleraceus. The sequence continues at coordinate 430,785,977 of NC_066580.1, read as the reverse complement.
ACTTAGAGAATTCCTTGACCAAGTTTATGTTAGTAGATCCAAAAATAATGCCATCTACATAAACTTGAACTAAAATAGAGTTTTTTCCTTGACGCTTAATAAAAAGGGTTGTATCAGCCTTCCCTCTTGAGAATCCTTGTTATAGTAGAAACTTGCTAAGACGCTCATACCAAGCCTTGGGGGCTTGTTTGAGACTGTATAAAGCACGCTTAAGCTTATAAACATAGTTAGGATGCTCATAGTTTTCAAAACCGGGAGGTTGAGATACATAGACCTCTTCATTAATGTATCTGTTTAGAAAAGAACTCTTAACATCCATTTGAAATAATTTGAAGTTTTGAGAACAAGCATAGACAAGCAAAAGGCGTATATCCTCGAGTCAGGCGACCGAAGCATAATTCTCCTCATAGTCGATGCCTTCTCCTTGGTTATACCCTTGAGCAACAAGGTGAGCCTTGTTGCGAGTTATAACTCTATTTTCATATAACTTGTTCCTAAACACCCATTTAGTACTAATTACTCGATGGCCTCGCGGGGGGGGGGGGGGGGGGGGGGACAAGATCCCACACCTTATTTCTCTTGAACTGATTAAGTTCCTCTTGCATTACTAAAAATCAATGTTCATCGAGTAAAGCGTCTTTGGAGTTTTTAGGCTCAATTTGAGAGACGAAAGTGAAATGATAACAAAAGTTACTTATCTTTGACTGTGTGGTGACTCCCTTTGAGATATCTCCTAGAATATTATCGATGGGATGATCCTTAGAAGATTTCCATTCCAAAAGAAGATCATTGTTATTAATTGGATGATCCTCCTCTTTCTTTTCAGATACATGATTCGGCTTCTCCTCAACTTTTTCTGGATTGGGTTCAACACTCTTTTCTTCTTGATCTTTTATTATGTTTTCCGAAGGAACACCTGCACCATCAACAAAAATATCTTCTCCTACAGTTTTTGGATAAGATTCATCAAAGGAAACATGCAAGGATTCTTCAACGATATGTAACCTTTTGTTGTATACCCTGTATGTTTTACTAGATTGAGAGTATCCGAGAAAGATACCTTCATCGAATTTTGAGTCAAATTTACCAAGGTTTTCTTTACCATTATTTAACACAAAGCATTTACATCCAAAGACATGAAGATGTGAAACATTAGGTTTCCTTCCCTTTAACAATCCATAAGGAGTTTTTGAAGGAGAATTGCGATCCAAAACGCAGCGGAAATTAAAATTTTCTCCTTTAGAGATCCTTACGAATGGTCATGATCAGTGATAGAATATTTACCTCTTGTGACGATTGAAACCTTTGGTGCAGATCTCTTGTGACAATAAAAACCTTTGATACAAATCCACAAAGTGATCACGAACGTTGAACGATGACAACGTCTCTACTCAGTCCACACGAACCGATTCCTTCAATCTCAGTGCTAGCTGGTATGAATGAAGGCTTTGAGTGAGAGAGATAGAGAGAGAGAAAACGAAAGTAATGCAACCGCTATGAATGCTTCTGCACAAGGGTTCTATTTATAGAACCACTTGTGTGGGCTTCAAGCTAAAAAGTCCACTTAAGTGTATTTTGGCCCATATCTTATAATATGCCCAAAATCACTTAAGCCCATGGTACCTTACTGTCATACGGTGAACTGACTTTTTGTGTTTTTTAATCGCAATGTCGCGGTTAGCAAGAGTCGCCACCGACTTTTCTTTTATCCAATAAGGAAAGGTGGAAAAGAACAGGAAAGACCTTAATTTAGATTCTTAGGTTCGGGAGGTACATTATACAAAGGGAAGGTGTTAGCACCCTTTGTATCCATGGTTATCCATGGGCTCTTAATTGCTCAATCATTTATGTCTTTCTAGTTTGAAAAAAAAGTGGTTGAGAAATGTGTAGGAAATGTTTTGAAAAGGAGAATTTAACTTTGTAATGATCCTTGAATGAATGTATACAAAGTGGTTATCTCATTTAGTTTTGAAAATAGTTTAGAAAAGTAGTTTGGAAATGTGTGAGGTGTGAAAAGTATTTTAGGTTATGAATGAGCAATTAAGGGTTATACCTGTCCGAGGTCTTTCCGGGCATTTCCTATCCTTATGAGGGTAAAACTGTCCTTACTATTGAGAAGTAAGTAGTTTTATCCTTTGGATGTGGAAGGATCATCGTAGGGTCATCGATTGGTCATTGAAGGCAACAGTTGTGAGGATACCTTAGCATTTGAAGGGACTATCATCATTTAACCGTAGGCTACACCGAAGGGACATCGAGGGACAAAATCGTATTTTTCGAAGGCAACATCCGAGGGACCATGATTTATTTTATGATGATTTAATCGAAGGGTCTTTGCTAAGTGTATCCCCACATTCGCGGGACATGACCGTTATACCGTAATACCGTAGGGCAGCAAAGAGAGGTCCAATATCATTTATTTAAAGTCCATATTTTAACGTTCATTAGGTAATTATGATGAATCTCCACATTAAAATCAACACATTAAAATCAATACATTAAAGATTAATACATTAAAATTAATTAGGCAATCAATATGAATCTTCACATTAAAGTGAAGCAATTTAGAATCCATCTCCACGAAGGTCTCCCACACGTAAAGTGGAGTACCTAGCCGGCCGCTTCATTGGGGATAAGGAAGCTTTTACACCATTCAACACACGGGTTAGAGCATTAAGATAAAATATGATTTGACAATTGCACCATAAAATAGACATAACAGTTATGAGTTCAGGCCAAGTGATGCAAAAATCGTAATTAGACAAGCATAAAATAGAACAGCAAAGAGACAAAGCAGCCCCTGTCTCGTTCGCCTCTGCTTCGCCTAGCGAAGGCTCAGCGAAGGCTCGCTGCAGGCTCGCTTAGCGATGAGCTAGCGAGCGGCCACGGGTTTGGAATTTGACAGCAGCATGACTTCCGAAAACCTGCACTCTTATGGCATTCGATCACAGGCATAACATGGACAATTATACAGGATGTTCATACTTAGATTCACATACGAAATTGAATTACATATCAATACTTTAATCGGAATGCATCATGTATGTAAAGAATATCAATTGGAAACGTAAAACAGCGATGATACGCAAACCTGTGTGCAATTGCGATATTGAAAGGGACTGGTTGCTTGGAAGCCAGATTGAGTTGGGCGGCGGTAGCTTCGGAGCGGAGAAGCGGCCTTCAGGGTTTCTGCACTCGGAACTTTCTAAAGTAGCCTCCAGGGTTTCTGTGCCAGGGTTTTCGTCCCTCTTCCTCCGTTTTTCGTCCTCCTTTTCATTACTGAAGTGCTGGTATTTATAATGCTCTTTTTCATGACCTAATGGGCTCAGAACGAAGCCCGAAATTTTTTGTTGTCTGTCAGCTTCGCTAGGCGAGCTGGTAGCGAACGTGTAGCGAACGTTCGCTAGGCGAGCGTGTAGCGAACATAACGTTCGCTAGGCGAGCGTGTAGCGAACAGGCCAGTTTGGGCCATTTTCTGGATTGGGCCATTCGTGAGTTGGGCCTTCGTTCCTTTGAGATCAGTGTCATAAAAATGATTCGGAATGCCTTGAAAAATGTCTTGAAATATTAATGGGCAAATTTTGGGGTATGACAGCTGCCCCTGTTCAATATTCTTGAACCGAGAGAGTTAGAATGGTGTGTACGCCATTCGTGGTTTGGAGGTGGAAGATTATTGAACACTAAAATGCCCAAAAATTTGCGCTTGTCAATCAGGAGCTAGTCTTGATGAAGATGGGCTTAAAGGTACCATCCAGGAAGTTTGATGATGAGAGCTTCAGATTGTGTCGTACGTTAGACGATATCTGAAGACATGGGTGTCATACCGGGTCGTACGTTAGACCGTATAGTGAGTCCTCCATTATGCTGTCGACTTCGTTGGGGAGTCAGAGTGTGTTATACGCTGCTGGGGATAAGGGATCAGAATGGATCATACGCTAGACCGCATCTGAACGCCAGAGTGAATCGTATGCCAGATCGCATCTGAGTTGAAGATCCAAATGGATCTTATGCTAGACCGTATTGGAGTTGCAGGATGAGTCGTCCGTTAGGCTATGTCTGATGATGAAAGGGGGTAGTCATATGCTAGACTATACTTCAGAAATGTACCGTACACTAGGTAGCATCTGAGCAGATGAAGGTCTAACTAGGTCGTACATCAAACCGTATCTGAGCAGAATGCCGTCCATTAGGCGGAATCTGATTATAAAAGAGGGTAGTCATATGCTAGACTACACTTCAGAGTTGTACCATACACTAGGTAGCATTTGAGGAGATGAAGGTCTAACTTGGTCGTACATTAAACCGTATCGGAGCGGTTGAAGGTCTAACTTGGTCGTACATTAGACTGTATTTGAGCCGCATCCGGTCTAACTTGGTCGTACATTAGACTGTATTTGCAGAATCTGACTTGAAGGTCTAACTTGGTCGTACATTAGACTATCTTTGCAGAATCTGACTTGAGGGTCTAACTTGGTCGTACATTAGACTATCTTTGCAGAATCTGACTTGAAGGTCTAACTTGGTCGTACATTAGACTGTATCTGGGCAGAATCCGAGGACTTGACGGTCTAACTTGGTCGCACATTAGACTGTCACTGAGCAAAATCTGGTCTAACTTGGTCGTACATTAGACTGTATCTGGGCAGAATCCGAGGACTTGACGGTCTAACTTGGTCGCACATTAGACTGTTTTTGCAGAATCTGACTTGAAGGTCTAACTTGGTCGTACATTAGACTATCTTTGCAGAATCTGACTTGAAGGTCTAACTTGGTCGTACATTAGACTGTCTTTGAGTGGTATTTGAAGATTTGAAGGTCTAACTTGGTCGTACATTAGACTGTCTTTGAGTTATTGAAGGTCAGAATGGATCGTACGCTAGATCGTATCTGAGTTGAAGGAGTCATGTGTTGAGATGAATCAGGATGGACCGTATGCTAGGCAGTACCTGAGAAGTGAAGGTCCAACTGGGTCGTACATTAGACCGTGTTGGAGTAGTTGAAGATCAGAATGGATCGTCCGTTAGATCGTATCTGAGTGGAAGGAGTCATATGTTGGGCTGAATCAGAATGAACCGTACGCTAGGCTATATCTGATAGTATTTGTGTATGCTGTATTTGCAATGAATATTTGGGATGGGCTTATAGATGCCATCGTTAGGAGGATGTCAGAATGGATGTTGACATGGAGCAGATCTGGAAGATGTATCTGAAGAAGAAAGTAGTCGTACGCTAGACTACACCTCGGAATGTACCATATGCTAGGCAGTATCTGAGGGATATAGTTGAATCTTGAATGTAATTGATAAAGATGTCCGTCTGAATGGACCTTTGTTTTGACTGTGTCAGGAGGATGATTAACCTGAAAAATAAAGTTAGCTTCATGCCATGTCATGATGCATGAGATGCAAATGTTGTATGCGTGCGAAATGATGTAATGAGTGAATTATGCGTCTGGAATAAATGAGAGCATTGTATACATGTATATGTTATGAAATGATGTAATATATATGATGCGGAATGAAAATTGTATGTAGGTATGTGATGTGAAATGAGTGCACTATGTGTCTGAAACGTTCTTCCAGGGGATTCTACTGGGGAAATAAATCTCAGTCTTCTGGTCGGAGATATTTGTATTGATGACCCTTCCTTAGCTAGGGGTATTTGACTTTTGTCTGATGGTAGAAGATATTCAACCGAGCCTGGCTGAGGGTAGAAGAGATGACCAGTATGTCTGGTGATGCCGACCTCTGCTGGGCAATAGCTGGTTCTTGTTGGGGAATAGAATTAGCAACGGATTCATTGGAAAGCATGGTTAGACCTTCTCCTCGATCCTGAAGTCGTGTAGTAATTGCTATTACTATTCTAGGCATGCATTTTTGGTAAACATTGATCATATTCAAGTGCATAAATCAATTCAAAGTAAATCAATGGACGTTTACGCAAACAAAACAAAAAAGGTAAAACAAAAGCATCTTTTTGGAAATGAAATTGTATTGATTTTGAAAGAGGGCCTATAAATAGGCAATTGAGTACAAGGAGACAGAAATCCTAGTAAGAGGAAATTGCCGAGAAAACAAAGAAAAAGCTATGCAGAAAAAGTCCTATCGATTCTAATTCCACCACTGTCATTATGTCTTCAAGCCTCTCATCTCCCGCTGTCGGATAGAAGTGATTGGCTTGTTCAGTCCTTGGAACTTGGGTGAAGCTGACAGAGAACGGGACATAGTCTTACGCTTTAATCCCTAAATTTTGCCTGGACCGCCTTTTCAGGTTTTCAGTCCACCGGGATACCCTTTTTTGCTCAAGCCGCCTTTTCAGGTTTTCGACTTGCCGGGTGTACATTTTTTATGTTTATCCCTAACTTTTGCCCGAACCCTTTTGGTTCGCCGGGATGCCCTTACTTTTGCCTAGATACGTCAACCTAGCGGGTCTCTTTTATGCGTAGTATTTTTTGACTATGTCTGCGTTCACGGGATGCGGGAAGTCTTCACCATCCATTGTAGCAAGTATCATGGCTCCACCAGAGAATATCTTCTTAACTACAAACGGCCCTTCGTACGTGGGAATCCATTTGCCTCTGGGATCACCTTGTGGTAGAGTGATGCGCTTTACCACCGAGTCGCCAATTTGATATACCTGTCTCTTGACCTTTTTGTTAAATGCCTGGATCATGCGCTTCTGATATATCTGCCTATGACAAACAGCCGCGAGTCTCTTCAATCAAATTTATCTGACCGAGTCGAGTCTGTATCCGTTCATCTTCATCTAAGCCCGCCTCTTTCATGATTCTTAGAGAGGGAATCTGAACTTCCACTGGTAAGATGGCTTCCATTTCATAGACTAAAGAGAACGGAGTTGCCCCTGTCGAAGTGCGCACTGAAGTGCGATAACCGTGGAGAGCGAATGGTAACATCTCATGCCAGTCTTTGTACGTTACTGTCATCTTTTGTATGATCTTCTTGATACTCTTATTAGCAGCCTCCATGGCATCGTTCATTTTTGGTCGATACGGAGAAGAGTTATGGTGTTTTATTTTGAACTGCGTGCAGCGTTCAGTAATCATCTTGTTATTCAGATTAGTACCATTGTCAGTGATAACTCTTTCAGGAGACAGCAGGTTTCTCAAATAGGTATTTGATAGAATCCATCTTAGAAGTCAATAAAGTGGTATGATTCAACATATACTGTCTTAGTCGGCGAGCAGCCCAAGCCAAAGCACAGCAAGCTTTCTCGAGCTGTGAGTATCTTGTTTCACAGTCGGTACCTTTTGCTAAGGCGGTATATGGCATGCTCTTTTCGACCAGACTCGTCATGTTGCCCCAACACACACCTCATTGAATTTTCTAACACGGTCAAATACATGATGAAAGGTCTTTCTTCAACTGGTGGTATCAGAATTGGAGGTTCTTGGAGATACTTCTTGATTTTGTCATTCATCATTCCATACCATCTCTTGATTTTTCTTTTTTAGTAATGGTTTGCAGGTAGCAGTCAAGTGTGGAATGAATCGGGCAATGTAATTCAAGGGTCCCAAGAAACCTCTGACTTCTCTCTTGTCTATTTCAGTACCCAGATTTACAATTTCAATTGATTCCTCATGCGGCTGTATGGTCTTTTCTTCTTGTAGTACCAGTCTGGCAAGTTCTCTAGGGACTTCACAATCTTCCTCACTTCCATCCTCGGCTTGGTAGATCGGATTTTCAAAGTCATAATGAACAGTAGCAGAGTCATTACCAACAGGATCCAGAGTGGATATGGGTCGGCAAATTGTTACGTGAGTGTGTGCAAGAAAACATAGCTTATTTGAAAAACGACAGGAAAGATAAAGAGCGCAATATTTGAATGCAAAAAGTCCATTGATTTATTGAATATGAATATGCTTATGAAAATGACAAACCCTTAAAAATTAGCTATTATGCCCCGGGTATAGACACAATGCTTTAAAATGTTAAAACAGCAATAACAATTACTCCCGACTAAAGGAAATCGGGATAGTGTCTTCAGCCTTCCAATTATTGAGTGCGTCACCAATTGTTGGGTAGACCCAGCTATCCAGGTCGCAATCGCTGTCAGCATCCTCTATAGCATTAAGAGTTTTGTCATGATTAGGCAGAGGAGCAGTGATGACCTTAGGAGTCTCAGGCGGATCCAATTCAAATTCTCCGGCGTCGATCATATCCTGAATTTTATTCTTCAACGACCAACAATCGTTCGTATTATGCCCGGGGCTATCGGAGTGATACGCACACCTGGCATCGGGATTATACCTAGGAGAAGTAGTGTTGGGTTTTGCAGGAGGATCTCTGAGGGTAATCAAATTTGCCTTTAGCATACCCTGCAGTGCTTGTGCCAAAGTCATATTGATCTTCGTAAACTGCCTTCTTCCCGGGTTAATGTGCCTCACAGATTTCTTATCTTTCTTCTTTTCGAGCAAGAGAGCCTTCAGTTCCTCCTGCCCCTTGGATAAGTTCAAGATCATTTCCTGGAGTTGAGCATTCTGAGCATGGAGATCTTTGACAGTTTGTTCGAGGTCCATTTTTCTGTTTGCATGAAAACCGTGAGAACATTGATCCCTTTAGAACACCTGTTGTGCAATGTTATGCTATGCAATGTATGAAATGTTTTCAAGGACTTTTGGAATTTAACTTTACGTAAACCAACAAAAAAGGAAACTTTTTTTTTTTTTTTTTTTTTTTACAAAACAGAGCAAAGTTAAATCCCTAAGTCCTCGAAAGGGTTAGTACAATGCCATGATGTTATGATGTTATGATGTTATGATGTTAAGTAAACAACAAGCACAAGCAAGTCACACAACCATCATTCCTAGGTTTTAAGGCTTGCATGAGTTCCATAGGTAAGTACCCTCCCCACTGAAGTTTGGTTGGTTCAACCTGTCCTAGAATAGTAACCGGGTTCTAGAAGGATCTCCAATCATTGACCTTCCTTTAAGTCCACTTCAGTGCAACACCAAGTGGTTGACCGAAGCTTCCCTAAAGTCCAATCTCAAGGAGTGTAGTATCGAGTCTCAACCAAGCCCCAGTCGGAACCGAAGTCAGTTAGCTCACTACTTTCTAATGGCCAGGATGGGTCAATTAGGGTTCTAAAGGTCTGGTTAATGCTTTAATGACACCACGCGGAAGCCAAATTTTTCCTCAAGTGAACATGAGGAACATCAGGACCTCCAAACTGTCACATTAACCGTAGCCATCATTTTACCCATTCCAGTATACGCCGGATAGTCGCGATGATCTATTGCTACTTACCTAAGGTACACTAGATCCGGGTGTAGGATCTTTCACTCAAGCATAAAATACCCTTAAAAGAAGGAACAGTTGAAAACATAAATGATTTTTTAAGGTGACCTCTCTTTGTTAGTCCCCAGCAGAGTCGCCAGTTCTGTCATACGGTGAACTGACTTTTTGTGTTTTTTAATCGCAATGTCGCGGTTAGCAAGAGTCGCCACCGACTTTTCTTTTATCCAATAAGGAAAGGTGGAAAAGAACAGGAAAGACCTTAATTTAGATTCTTAGGTTCGGGAGGTACATTATACAAAGGGAAGGTGTTAGCACCCTTTGTATCCATGGTTATCCATGGGCTCTTAATTGCTCAATCATTTATGTCTTTCTAGTTTGAAAAAAAAGTGGTTGAGAAATGTGTAGGAAATGTTTTGAAAAGGAGAATTTAACTTTGTAATGATCCTTGAATGAATGTATACAAAGTGGTTATCTCATTTAGTTTTGAAAATAGTTTAGAAAAGTAGTTTGGAAATGTGTGAGGTGTGAAAAGTATTTTAGGTTATGAATGAGCAATTAAGGGTTATACCTGTCCGAGGTCTTTCCGGGCATTTCCTATCCTTATGAGGGTAAAACTGTCCTTACTATTGAGAAGTAAGTAGTTTTATCCTTTGGATGTGGAAGGATCATCGTAGGGTCATCGATTGGTCATTGAAGGCAACAGTTGTGAGGATACCTTAGCATTTGAAGGGACTATCATCATTTAACCGTAGGCTACACCGAAGGGACATCGAGGGACAAAATCGTATTTTTCGAAGGCAACATCCGAGGGACCATGATTTATTTTATGATGATTTAATCGAAGGGTCTTTGCTAAGTGTATCCCCACATTCGCGGGACATGACCGTTATACCGTAATACCGTAGGGCAGCAAAGAGAGGTCCAATATCATTTATTTAAAGTCCATATTTTAACGTTCATTAGGTAATTATGATGAATCTCCACATTAAAATCAACACATTAAAATCAATACATTAAAGATTAATACATTAAAATTAATTAGGCAATCAATATGAATCTTCACATTAAAGTGAAGCAATTTAGAATCCATCTCCACGAAGGTCTCCCACACGTAAAGTGGAGTACCTAGCCGGCCGCTTCATTGGGGATAAGGAAGCTTTTACACCATTCAACACACGGGTTAGAGCATTAAGATAAAATATGATTTGACAATTGCACCATAAAATAGACATAACAGTTATGAGTTCAGGCCAAGTGATGCAAAAATCGTAATTAGACAAGCATAAAATAGAACAGCAAAGAGACAAAGCAGCCCCTGTCTCGTTCGCCTCTGCTTCGCCTAGCGAAGGCTCAGCGAAGGCTCGCTGCAGGCTCGCTTAGCGATGAGCTAGCGAGCGGCCACGGGTTTGGAATTTGACAGCAGCATGACTTCCGAAAACCTGCACTCTTATGGCATTCGATCACAGGCATAGCATGGACAATTATACAGGATGTTCATACTTAGATTCACATACGAAATTGAATTACATATCAATACTTTAATCGGAATGCATCATGTATGTAAAGAATATCAATTGGAAACGTAAAACAGCGATGATACGCAAACCTGTGTGCAATTGCGATATTGAAAGGGACTGGTTGCTTGGAAGCCAGATTGAGTTGGGCGGCGGTAGCTTCGGAGCGGAGAAGCGGCCTTCAGGGTTTCTGCACTCGGAACTTTCTAAAGTAGCCTCCAGGGTTTCTGTGCCAGGGTTTTCGTCCCTCTTCCTCCGTTTTTCGTCCTCCTTTTCATTACTGAAGTGCTGGTATTTATAATGCTCTTTTTCATGACCTAATGGGCTCAGAACGAAGCCCGAAATTTTTTGTTGTCTGTCAGCTTCGCTAGGCGAGCTGGTAGCGAACGTGTAGCGAACGTTCGCTAGGCGAGCGTGTAGCGAACATAACGTTCGCTAGGCGAGCGTGTAGCGAACAGGCCAGTTTGGGCCATTTTCTGGATTGGGCCATTCGTGAGCTGGGCCTTCGTTCCTTTGAGATCAGTGTCATAAAAATGATTCGGAATGCCTTGAAAAATGTCTTGAAATATTAATGGGCAAATTTTGGGGTATGACACTTACCATATTTCGTATTCTACTCAAGTACACCGTACCTTACGATGTTCTATAATTCACTTAAGGGCACCGTACCTTACGGTATTCCTTAGTTACTCTATCTCTCATCAATCCGTCCTTTGTGTGTGACCCTGTAGGTTTTCGTGACGTTGGCAATTATATTAAATCACGCATTTAACATAATAAATAGTGAGCGGTATCTAGCAACACATCACTGCTACCCAAGACACGAAAATGTCATGTGATCTGACAAAACCTTCTGTGATAATACTTATGTGTATAATTACCCTTTTGCCCTTATGTCTATATTGAACACAAGGCATAGACCGTGTCATCCTTGTCCAGTTCAATATTGGGCCCATAGACATTTATCCTGTTATACAAGATGGGAAAATTCCATCTAGGTCACTCATGTCCCTCAACATGCTTCGTGGAGTACCCATCAACTGTTTTTATGGTTATCTAGTTACGGACAACGTTGGATCAGCAATAAAGCACTCAACTCTACATTTAGGATCCATAGTGGTTTCAGGTCGAAGAGTGGAATACACTATTATCACCATGAGAATAACTTATGACACTTTGCATAACTTTCTATATAGTATTCTCATAGCGGGTCAATCCGGTATAAATATTACTCCTAATATTCATACCTATGTTTAAGACTTGATAACTCCTTATCCATGATCCATGAGATGTGATCATCAGTCTACAAACATAATAGTCTTAATGCTTTAATGTAATCCCACTTGACACTAAAGCTCGACTGCGGATACTTTAAGAATAGTGTCCTTATGTTTAATGTGTTCTCATGATTAAGTCACACTTAATACATTAAACGTACTATCTATTCCAGGGACTTTATTAATCAACCATAATAAAGAAAAAGCCTTTTATTATTCGATACAAGTACCAAAAGTATTGGCCTCTAGGGCTTACACCAACAATCTCCCACTAGCACTAGAGCCAATCAGGCATACCCCGTATGCCCATTGATCTAGTATGGCCATCATGCTTCTGCTGCGCAAGAGGCTTTGTCAGTGGGTCAGCTATATTGTCAAGTGTAGGTACTTTACATATTTTCACATCTCCTCTATCTATTATCTCTCGAATGAGATTATAACGCATGAGTATGTGTTTGGATCGTTGGTGAGATCTAGGCTCCTTGGCTTGTGCGATAGCACCATTGTTATCATAATAGAGACCAATGGGATCCACAATGCTAGGGACTATGCCAAGTTCACTAATGAACTTTTTGATCCAAACAACTTCCTTTGCTGCACTTGAGGCAGCCATACACTCGGCCTCGGTTGTAGAATCAACAACTGTATCTTGCTTTGAACTTTTCAAGGTCACAGCGCCACCATTTCAGCAAAACACATAATTATTGGAATCATTCATATTAAAGCGTCTCAGCACCTTGTCTATGTACTCTGACTTAGGCCAAGCATTTTATGATCTATCTCTATAGATTCTGATTCCTAATATATAGGCTGCTTCACCTAGGTCCTTCGTAGAAAAGCATTTCCCCACCCAAGACTTTACTTGTTGCAGGGTAGGGATATCGTTTCCAATAAGTAATATGTCATCTACATATAATACCAGGAATACGATCATGCTCCCACTAACCTTCTTGTAGACACAAGGCTCATATTCGTTCTTGATCCATGAGTGATACATCACCTTGATCAGTTACGAGATATCCATATCTCTCAGGTAGGTGACGTATCCTGTCTGACCTACGTTGGTCTTGTTCTACTTGAGCAGGTTGCTCTCACACAACTACTTGTGTTTCCTGCTCCAATTTCTCCATAGGTGTGTCGATGCTTTGTGATTCTTGAATGTCTTCAAGCTCTATTTTCCTCCCACTGGTTCCTTTGGAATTAAAATCCTTTTCTAGGAAAACTCCAGTTCGAGCAACAAACACTTTGCCCTCAGAAGGATTGTAGAAGTAATATCCTCTTGTTTCTTTAGGATACCCCACAAATAAGCATTTGTCAGATTTGAGCTCAAGCTTAGTTGAAATTTGTTGTTTCACATAAACTTCGCAACCCCAAATCTTTATGTAAGACATATGTGGTTTCTTCCCACTCCATATCTCATATGGTGTCTTATCAACCTTTTGGATGGAACACGGTTAAGTGTGTAAGCTGTTGTCAATAGTGCATGTCCGCAAATGGAGTTTGGAAGATCGGCGTGACTCATCATGGATTTAACTCATTAGGTTTCATCCTTTTAGTATTAATGTTATAAGTTGGCATTATGAGATCAAGGACATATAGTCCATTGTTCATTTGTGCAGAAGCATAGAATATATCATTCAAATAAATTGAGCAACAATTGTTCTTTATTATAAATGAAAAAACCAAACTTGTCCAAACAAGAAATGGAAATAATATTCCTGCTAATTGCAGGTACATAATAACAGTTCTCTAACTGAATTATTAAACCACTAGGTAAAGTTAATACATAGGTTCCTACGGCTAAAGCAGCAACCTTTGCTCCATAGCCAACTCGTAGATTGACTTCACCTTTTGCCAAATCTCTACTCCTTCTCAGCCCCTGCACATTTGTACAAATGTGAGAACCGCATCCAGTATCTAATACCCATGATGCAGAAGTAGATGAATCAATAACAAAAATACCTGAAGTTGAAGTCTCTACTCCATTCTTCTTATCTTCCAGGTACTTTGGGCAGTTTCTCTTCCAGTGTCCGGTCTTACCGCAACGGAAGCAGGTTCCTGCCTTTGCTATGCCTCCACTAGGCTTCAAAGCAGAAACAGTGGGTCTGGGTTTGGCAACTTCCTTGCCTTTCCCTTTATCACCCTGCTTAGTGGGCCTTTTGTTCTGTCTCTTTCCATTTCCGATCATCAGAATGGACTTCCCTTTTGACTTCAGATTCTGCTCGGCAGTTCTTAACATGGTGAGCAGTTTAGGAAAAGATTTGTCCATATCAATCATATTGAAATTTAGGACAAATTGACTGAAACTATCTGACAACGATTGCAAGATCAAATCAGTCGCAAGTTCCTTTTCGAGGGGAAAACCCAATCTCTCAAGGTTTTCCACATACCCAATCATCTTGAGTACATGGGGACCTACAGGGGCTCCCTCAGCTAACTTGCTTTGAAAAAGGGCTTTTGAAACTTCAAACCTCTTATGCCTTGCTTTCTCTTGATAGAGCATCTTCAAGTGTTCGATCATATTGAACGCTGACATGTTCTCATGTTGCTTTTGCAATTCTAAGTTCATGGTAGCCAGCATGAGACAAGCAGTTTCATTGGCATCATCGACATGCTTCTTATAAGCATCTCTTTCTGCCTTAGGTGCAGAACTAGGAGGTTCCTCTTCATGAACAGGTGTCTCCAAGACATACAGCTTTTTATCATGTTTGAGGATAATCCTCAGGTTTCGGTGCCAATCCAGAAAATTTGTCCCAGACAATTTTTCCTTGTCAAGGATTGATCGCAAGATGTTGTTAGAGGTGTTTGCTGTCATGGTTATCTACATAAGGATTAAGAAAATATAAGTATCATTGACATATTTAATTAGGCCTTTAATCAAATATGCTCCCACTATTTTACTCAAAACAAATGACCCTCATCATTTGATTCGGAAAATCCCGTTGGAAGATTTTCTAGTGGGTCGAGATCCATATTTCACTTCGTTCTAAGTCCGCGTAGGCGGATTACACAAAACTAGGTTATTTAGGTAGGAACTCCTTCCAGTTGTATCTCATACAACTCTTGAAAATTTCAGTTGGGTGAATAACTCCTTATTCCAATCCATCATATGGATTATTCCCAACTCTTGCTTCTAAACATATATAATAAAATTATAATTAAGTTTGACTCATCGTTTTAGCAGTTGGATATTACAATTATCCCATCGCACCTTAACTAATACAAAACATGCACCTCGCGTAGGCGAAACCTACATTATTCGATATTAGTCTTGATGAGTGCTAAAACTTGGAAAGCAAACATATATAATATTATCATAATTTGTTTAGTTAAGTATGACCCGTTGTTTTAGCAGTTGGATATTACAATTATCCCATCGCACCTTACTAATATAGAACATGCACCTCGCGTAGGCGAAACCTACATTATCCGATACTAGTCTTGATGAGTGCTAAAACTTGGAAAACATAAACTTAATATTTAGTTTGAGGGAATTGCAATTGTCCTGATCTCACCGGCTTATTTATCATATAAATCGTCTCTCACATGCATCAACATATATTCACATGCATCAACATACATACACAATGAAACAGTTATGGCCCTAGCGCAATTGTTCTCCCAAGCCAATGAGAGAACCTAAGCTAACCTAATAACGATCTAAGCTTTTCCAAGCAAGATCTTCAAGGTTGTCCTCCTTTAATATTGAATTCTTCTCTAAGCTTCTCCAAGCAAGATCTTCAAGGTTGTCCTCCTTTGATATTAAAATCTTCTCTTTCTTCATAACATTGTCTTCTTCTCTTTCTTCATAACATTACATTCCAGAAGAAACTCGTTTTACATACGAGGGTTTGAGATGAGAAAAGAAGTTACATTAAGAGATCAAAAGGAGAGGCACGACATGCAGGTCATATTTAAAAACCCAAAATAAAATAAAGGACAACTAAGGTCATAACTGATCACAACAAGGCAATAATAACAAACACATTATTATTATTAATTTTAATTCCTTTAATTAATTAAAACCAAATTAAATTTCGGCGACCGATCACACTACGCAGAGTTAGCCGGGGGTCCGCTGCCCGGTCAGCGGACGGTGGTTCCCTTGCGGGGTAGAAGGGGCAGCGCCCCTGTCCAAAGTTTTAATGAACAATTCATTTGAAATGGACATTGTTTTGCATCAACACAACTCTTGCGTAGTCACAAAACAGAAACCCCGAAAATTCTGCCTCTGTGAGTGTGACGACCGTCACAGGCGTGTGACGACCGTCACAGGCAATTTTGGATCTGTGAGTGTGACGACCGTCACAAAGCATGTGACGACCGTCACGTCCAGCTTGTTACGCTCGTCACAAGCTCGTGACGAACGTCACGCGGCCAAAATAACAGAACTTTGAAACAGTCTACAGACCTGTTCCAAAAAGCCCTAAATTCACAACTCCTTGACGGTACAACCCTTGCGCCGTCACCAACCCTAATGCGCCAATTTCAGACCGTCAAACACACCTCGATTGTTGATTCAGTATGATTGATCAACAGGTCATTGCTTCACCATACTAATGTCGGATTCCGAAGCAAATGACCATTGATCGCTCAAAGGAAACAACCATTTAGTGTTTGAATGAACGAAACAGAAACAGTATATCATATATACCATACTTTGCATTAGGATTAATTATATCATATATAAGTTGATCGGTCTCAATTGCGTAACATATGGACGATCGATGTATCGCTGCTTCACCATACTAATGTCGGTACCGAAGCATAGTCAACATCAATCATCCAACTCGTACACTCATGATGCCAAATTTAATTACCCGTTTAATTAATTGATTCATTATGTCTTTTAATCATATTAATACAGAAATTAAACAGCTATCTGATTCATGGTTTCGTAAGTGGCTCTGATACCACTGAAGGAGAATTGCGATCCAAAACACAGCGGAAATTAAAATTTTCTCCTTTAGAGATCCTTACGAATGGTCATGATCAGTGATAGAATATTTACCTCTTGTGACGATTGAAACCTTTGGTGCAGATCTCTTGTGACAATCAAAACCTTTGATGCAGATCCACGAAGCGATCACGAACGTTGAACGATGACAACGTCTCTACTCAGTCCACACGAACGGATTCCTTCAATCTCAGTGCTAGCTGGTATGAATGAAGGCTTTGAGTGAGAGAGATAGAGAGAGAGAAAACGAAAGTAATGCAACCGCTATGAATGCTTCTGCACAAGGGTTCTATTTATAGAACCACTTGTGTGGGCTTCAAGCTAAAAAGCTCACTTAAGTGTATTTTGGCTCATATCTTATAATATGCCCAAAATCACTTAAGCCCATGGTACCTTACCATATTTCGTATTCTACTCAAGTACACCGTACCTTACGATGTTCTATAATTCACTTAAGGGCACCGTATCTTACGGTATTCCTTAGTTACTCTATCTCTCATCAATCCGTCCTTTGTGTGTGACCCTGTAGGTTTTCGTGACGTTGGCAATTATATTAAATCATGCATTTAACATAATAAACAGTGAGCGGTATCTAGCAACACATCACTGCTACCCAAGACACGAAAATGTCATGTGATCTGACAAAACCTTCTGTGATAATACTTATGTGTATAATTACCCTTTTGCCCTTATATCTATATTGAACACAAGGCATAGACCGTGTCATCCTTGTCCAGTTCAATATTGGGCCCATAGACATTTATCCTGTTATGCAGGATGGGCAAATTCCATCTAGGTCACTCATGTCCCTCAGCATGCTTCGTGGAGTACCCATCAACTGTCTTTATGGTTATCCAGTTACGGACAACGTTGGATCAGCAATAAAGCACTCAACTCTACATCTAGGATCCATAGTGGTTTCAGGTTGAAGAGTGGAATACACTATTATCACCATGAGAATAACTTATGACACTTTGCATAACTTTCTATATAGTATTCTCATAGCGGGTCAATCCGGTATAAATATTACTCCTAATATTCATACCTATGTTTAAGACTTGATAACTCCTTATCCATGATCCATGAGATGTGATCATCAGTCTACAAACATAATAGTCTTAATGCTTTAATGTTATCCCACTTCACACTAAAGCTCGACTACGGATACTTTAAGAATAGTGTCCTTATGTTTAATGTGTTCTCATGATTAAGTCACACTTAATACATTAAACGGACTATCTATTCCAGGGACTTTATTAATCAACCATAATAAAGAAAAAGCCTTTTATTATTCGATACAAGTACCAAAAGTATTGGCCTCTAGGGCTTACACCAATAGTTTTTTTGAGAATAGGACGAATGAGTGTCCTATTCATGACATAACAAGCCATATTTATGGCATCGGCCCAAAAAATATTTAGGAAGGCCATTTTCATTTATTATAGTCATTCCAAGCTCTTCTAATACTCAGTTTTTATGTTCCACTACTCCATTTTGTTTTGAGAAATCTTGGCAAACTTTTCAAAAGCGAAAAAAATGTCACTTTTACTTGCTAAGAAAATGGTCCAACAAAATCTAGAGTAGTCATCTACAATAACAAAGCCATAGTAGTTTCCACCTGGACTTTTAATCCTAGATGGCCCAAAAAAGATCCATATGGAGAAGTTCAAGGGGTCTCGTTGTAGAAACAATGTTTTTAAATTTAAAAGAGATCCTTGTTTTCTTTCCCATTTGGCACACATCACATAAGTGATCTTTTGAAATTTTGATTTTGGGTAGACCAACTACTAAATATTTTGCAACTACTTTATTTAGAAAGTCAAAGTTGATATGTGCTAATCGCCTATGCCAAATCCAAAAGTCTTCATTCATGGAGACAAGACATTTAGCGCTAGTCAAATATATTTCATTCAAGTCAAGCATGTATACGTTATTTACCCTTAAACCCTTAAACATGTCATTATTTTTATCATTATTTTCAATCATGCAACAATCTTTTGAAAATGATACTTTATATCCTTTGGCGCATAATTGGCTAATGCTAATAAGATTGTGCTTAAGGCCTTCAACTAAAAGGACGTCTGAGATAGTAGTAAAAGATGGATTACCTACACTACCTTTTCCGCGTAAAGCTCCCTTGTTATTATCACCGTAGGTTACAAATCCTTTCTTCTTAGCCACAAAGTCAAAGAATAAGGAAATGTCACCCGTCATATGTCTTGAGCATCCACTATCGAGAAACCATATTCTCTCTGTAGCCTCAAGACATTCCACCTACAAATTAAATAAGGGAAGGAAGTACCCAATTTTTCTTGGGTCCTTGTGTGTGAGTGAAACTTTTGTTTCATTTGGGTAACCATTGTAAAATTCCTTTAGGAACCAAAAATCTCCTAAATCGGCATTTAGCAATAGTGTGTCTCCTCTTGCAACAATATAGACAATTTGAGTTTGGATGAGAGTTGCTTTTTCTAACTTGATTTTTTACCACATAAGTGTATTTTTGATAAGGATTATTCATGTTACTTCTAAAATGTGATTGATCAATAGCAAAGGTAACTCTAGGATGTAAAGCCTTGTCTAATTTAGCTTGAAGAGTTCTAACCTCTCTTTGCCAAATATGACAAGTTTCACATCCAGACCATTAAACCAAAATCCCCTATCATATTTAGTTTTGCCTTTAGTAGCCTCTCTCATAGATTTCTTAAGAGTTTCTAATTCCTTTTCGGAATCAGAAACCTTCTTTTCTAAATAGCAGAAAAATCTTCTTATTTGAGGCTAAGCGCTTAAGAGCTTCCTTGGCCTCATTGTGTAGAGTACTAAAGGCTTTTTGCAAATCAAAATAAGACATTTTATCAACATTATCATATTTAGAATGACTTACATTCTTTTTCTTCTTTTGATGAGCCATAAGACAAAGATTGACCTTTTCTTCTTCATCACTTGAGTTACCATTGCCTGAGGGCTCACTATTCCTCTCCAATGCAATGTATGCTCTTCTAGATTTGCTAGATTTCTTGTGATGTTTGTCTTTTCCTTTGTATTTCTTCAACAATGGACAATCCGGCTTATAGTGATCGGCCTTTCCGAAATTGTAACATGATCCTCTTGACTTAGTTGTCTTACTTTTTTCTTGATTTGAGAATTTAAATTGTCTTCTATAGTTGACTAGATTTTTATCCAAATGTTGAACTTCATTCTTTATAAGGTATCATTTATACCTCCTTATAAACAACACCATGTCTTCATTCGAATCTTTATCATCATCACTTGATTCACTCTCACACGTATCATTGGTGGATGACTTAGAACTTGAAGCCTTTAAAGCGATAGACTTCTTTTCGGTGTCCTTTGATTTCTCATTCTTTTCCTTCTTTTGACTCTTTTCATGTTTCTCAAGGTTTATGAGCTCTTTCTCATGCTCTTGAAGCTTACCAAACAATGTTGTCATGTTCAATGTTCTTAGATCATTGGCTTCCTTAATCGATGTGACCTTTGGTTTCCATTCCCTGTTAAAACATCTTAAGATTTTGTTAGTAGCAACATCATTAGGGGTAGTTTTATCAAGAGTATTTAACCGATTGATTAGATGAGAAAATCGCTTTTGCATATCAGTAATGGTTTCACCATCCTTCATATGAAAAAGGTCATGTTCTTGAGTCAAAGTGTTGATTCTAGCTAGTTTGACATCATTGGTTCCCTCATGGGAAATTTGCAATTAGTCCCACATAGATTTAGCACTAGTACAATGGGAAACCCTATAATACTCATCAACACCTAAGGCGGAGATGATCATATTCCTGGCTTTCCAATCATAGCTATACTTTTTCTCATCCTCTTCATTCCATTGTGCTTCAGGTTTAGGTATAAAAACACCATCCGCATTGGTTAAAGTTATTTCCATAGGACCATCTTGGATGAATTTCCATACCTTCCTATCAATAGAGTTGATATGAATATACATACAATCTTTCCAATAACTGTAGTTTTCACCTATGAAAATAGGCGCTCTATTATAAGCCCCTTTAGGATCGCTATCCATTTTCTAAAAGTTATATGTGAAGCACTAGATAAACCAGTGCTCGTGATACCACTTGTTAGACGATAGTACCGATCTAGAAAGGGGTTGAATAGATCAGGTATTTAAAAATTTAGACCTTTTTAAAATTGTTTTTAAAGGTTGCGAAAGCTCCCTAAACCATGATCGTCTAAACGATCTATTACTAGAAAGATCGGATATGCGTGAAACCTAATGGAATGACTAAGATAAAACTAATCAACAACAATCTTAATCAATCGATCAAATACACAAATTTGTGATATAGCTACCACCAATGATGAATTAAAACAATGAGAAAACAAGCAAAATATTGATAAACTTGTGTGAAGTTAATTTTAGCAAACACTTGGTGTGCACACTACACCAAGTCTTAATTTCACTAGAATTGATTGTGCAGAATTTTCCTTAGTTACAACCAAAGTGATTGCAACAACTGATCAAACAACTTTAATGCATAACAATTAAGCGAGATAAGGTTTCCCATTAGTTTCATACAAGATTGAATTTATGCAAAAATTAAAGAGTTAGAGAAAGAGAGAACAACACCAAATTTGTTTAGGCATTTCACCTTTCGTCCTCGCTTCGAGTACGTCCTCCCCCAATTCTAAAACTAAAATTGAGATATTTATTATCAATTAGAAAGTTTATACAAGAGAAGAAATAATCACCACCAAGCAAACCTAAGTGTTGTTGTATATCCTATTCACTTCTCTCCCCTTGATTGGAGTTGAACCAAGTGCTTCAATCATTCTGAATAAACCTCAGATTGTAGCTACCTTATTGCAAGAACTCCAAGTTCTCCAAAATTCTAGCTCGGCTGATTTCGATCAAATATGCGTGAAACCTCCGAATGTAGCTACCTTATAAAAAGAACTCCAAGTTCTCCAAAAATCTAGCTCGGATGATTTCAATCGAGAGATGCTTGAACCCAAACCTTTCTTCACAATCCTCCGGTTACTGTTACTCGTTCGAATGAACCCACCGTTCTTCAAACCTTTCACTCGGCCGAATCTATGAAGCAAAATTTTATGCAAAAAACCCCAAATCTTGGAGGACAAAACCCTAAGATTTTATTCTAGAAAAACCCACTAAAAACCTCTACCCAAACCAAGATACACAATCCTATTTGGACGTTATCACCACAACAAGGCACTATGATCAACAAAAACTGTTATGTGTAGTTGTTGTAACATGCAATGAAGAATGAAGATGAAGAGGAACTTTAGTGTATATCTTTCACTTTTCTTGTTCTTTTATGAAAAATAGACTCAAGAATATATATATATATATATATATATATATATATATATATATATATTATATATATATATATATATATATATATATATATATATACAGAGAGAGAGAGATATGATGTATGGACCAATTGAAAAACACGACAGAGTTTTTTAGCAAAAATACACAACAAAAAAATGAGTGAAATCAACGACCACTCGACATATTCACACTGGGGACTCAACCTGTTTAGACCCGCAGCAGCACAATTCAAATAAGACAGGTTATGAGTCGACTCATAGAGGGAGATAAGTCGACTCATCTTGTTTTTCCAGAAATGAGTCGACCTATGACTCAACCTGCTCAGACCCGCAACAACAAAATTCAATTAAAATAAGTTATGAGTCGACTCAAACAGGAGATGAGTTAACTCATCTTGTTTTTCCAGAAATGAGTCTACTCAAAGACTCGATCTATTCAGACCCGTGAGTTACTTCATTCCAGGCCACCAAAAGATCTTTTTCAAGTCTTGATACATCTTCGTAGCACCGGAATAAATACTCAGACCACTTCGATGTCCTTCCTCGAGAATACTCCTCTTAAGCTCAGGCATATCATGAACACAAACTCTATCTCTAAATCTGATCATACAATTTTTGTCAATTCTGAATTCATCACCTTGACCTTGACTGGTTAAAGCTAGTCGATCCACCAATCTCAAATCATCCCTCTGACCTCATCTAATCTCTTCAAGAACACTTTTAGTGAGCTTTATCATACCCAGCTCCAGACTCTGCAGTGTGACTTCTCAAACTAAACTTAAATCTTTAAATTCTTCTATCAACCCTAACTCTCTAGACATCAACATCGACATATGCAATGTCTTTCGGCTCAATGCATTCAGCCATGACATTGGGTTTGCCAGGATGGTAATTCAAACCCAAAATTATAGTCTTTCAACAACTCAAGCCATCTCTTTTGTCTTATATTCAACTTGTTTTAATCAAATAGGTACTTCAAACTCTTATGATCACTGAACACTTCAAATCTAGAGCCAGACAAATAGTGTCTCCAAATCTTAAGTGCGAACACAATGACAACCAACTCTAAATCATGCGTAGGATAATTCTTCCCATGAACTTTAAATTTCCTTTATGTATAAGTTGCAACTTGTCTATTCTGCATCAACACACCAACCAGACCCATCTTAGAAACATCATAATACATGACAAAAGATTCAATTGTACTCGGCAGAATCAACATTGGGGCAACATCAACCTCTTCTTAAGCTCTTGGAAACTCTCTTCACACTTCATATCCCAAACTTAAGCTTGAATATTCTTAGTTAGTTGAGTTAATTGCAAGTCCAACTTAGAAAAGCCTTCAATAAATATACGATAATAGCCAGCTAGCCCAAGAAAATTTTGGAGCTCAGTGATAGACTTAGGAGTCTCCCACTATAAAATAGCCTCAACCTTCGATGGATCCACCACAATACCTCCATTAGAAATAACATGGCCGAGAAAACTCATTTTCAACCAAAACTCGCACTTTGACAACTTAGAGTACAATTTCTTCTCTTGCAACAACTTCAACATAACTCTCATATGTTCAACATGCTCTTCATCAGTCTTCGAATAAATCAAGATATCATGGATAAACACTACCAAAAACTTATCCAAGTACTGATGAAAATTTATATTCATATACTCCATGAATACACTAAAAGCATTAGACACGCGAAACGACATCACTTAATACTCGTGATGACCGTACCTCATTCCGAATGCAGTCTTCGGAATATCTTCAGCCTTCACATGAATCTGATGATAATCGGAACTCAAATTAATCTTGTTGAAAACACAAGCACCTACTAACTAGTTCATCAGGTCATCAATCCCTGGAAGTGAATACTTGTTCTTAATAGTTACTTTGTTCAATTGTCGGTAGTCGACACACAACCTCATACTACCATCCTTCTTCTTGACTAATACACTAGCGCACCCCACGTCAAAACATTTGGATGAATAAACTTCTTCTCAAGCAGTTCTTCCAATTTCTTCTTCAGCTCACTCAACTCTGAAGCAGACATCATATAAGGAGCCATTAACACTGGACTAGTACCAGGTACTAAGTCGATATTAAACTCAACTTCACGCTCTGGAGGCAAATCATTGATATCATCTGGAAGCACCTATGGAATATCACTCACCACTGGTAACTTGCCCAACACAACTTTACTTTCTGCCTTCAGAAAAGATAATATCATAAACATTGTAGCATTATCCTTCACGAACTCACCCACTTTCTTGGCTGACATGAATAACTCATCACTTGCATCACCCTCTAGAAATGACACTGACTTCTCGAAATCCCACACTCTTGCAAACCTTGGCACGACGAACCAACTCTCCACACTTAAAACATGTCAAAGGACAATAAGCTTTTCTCCCACTTGTTTCAATCTCGCTCCTGCTAATAAGTTGTTAGAAAAACAAAAGAGTATCGATAGTGTTTCATACACATGTCGTATACCAGGGAACATACAACATTATAAAACCTGGCCGGACTGACCGATCTGCTTTGATACCAACTATGTAACACACTATATTTCTCCAACTTATAATTATAATTAAATCATAGATTTTTCACAATATTCACACATAGGATGTTACACATCTCAAAACACACATCTGCTGATCATGTAACACTTAATTTAAATAAACACGCAACACCTGTCATCGCATGCTCACCTTCACTTAGGGTATCATCACAGTAGAAATACTCAATTAAAAAACACAAATTTAAATCTCATAATAAATTCCATATCATAATTAAAAAGCATTTACTCGTAAGTCTTCTCTAAAGGCTTATCACACCAACCCATAAAATACGAGAGCATACGTTGTCTCTCAGAAATCTCAACATAAAAGAAAGAAATTGATCCCCACTGTTACACATCAGAGCATAACCAAAGATAAAATAAAGGAATTAAAAGAAAAATCTCCAGGAACAAGCTTCCACTCACAACAACAACTCTACTCTCGAGTATCTGCACGATGCCCATGTAAAGGCAACATTCAAACAGAAGGGATAAAAAATCACATTCAATAATAACAAGCATATACTACAAGGTAGCATATAAACACATAGCATAATCTACACAATCTCAAATCACATTATATCAATTACATTCTCACACCAACTCATCAATCACAACTCATTCACATACCAATCACACACCAAGTACACCCAATATCAATATGATATGCATTTATATCATTATGCATCTCATACTCAAAATTTAACTCTATTCAACTCGACACAAATCTATGCAACTCAATGCATATGCATATGGTACCAACTCAATATTTGGTTCTCTCTGGAACTGGGACCCTCTCTAAACCCATGGGCCCCCTCTCTGAGCTTGGGACAAGCCAGTAGTCCCCTCTCCGAACTAGCAGACATGCCTCTTGACATAACTCTTATGATGCATGATCATCAATATCGATGCATTAATACCCCGCTCTGATCCTAATATAAATGCATTGACAACTCAAGTAATACCCTTTCTGGATTACATCACACCAAAATCACAAAATGCACATTATCAATCAACAATGCAACACAAGCATGCTAATAATTCATTTAAAAAAATTATGTTTCAAACATGCAAAAATAAAACACACATAACTCAAAATAATACATATTCACAATATTCCCATATTTCATACCTATTCTCAATGCTTAACATCTTGTCATATAAACACAACTCGGACACATATAATAATTCAACTGAATAAAATTATTAACTCACATACATGTAAATCACCTTTAACTCAATAATACACACCTTAACATGTATAATTTATCAACTCATACTCATAACTCACGAGCAAATTCATCATAGCATTCATTCATGTTACTTCACCAAACCACAACACATCACCGTATAAACATAATGATTCGCTAATTGATCATATAAACCATCACAAACATCCCTACAGAAGGTAAATGACTACAACTCAAACATTTCACAAAGTACTACCACGAGGTATCCTTGGGCATTATCTTTCTAACGCTTTAAGCGGCACTTCATTTAAACATACGGATAAAAAAATACGACAAAAATCGTCGGATAATGCAACAAAACAAAACCAATTTTTTTCACTATTTAGCCTGGTGGAATCATTGTCATTTTATGCAATCGATTTTCATTGAAACATATTTCATTACTGACTTCGTAAAAAAACATTTTTCTAGGCATGACAATCGATTGTCATCTGGTGTAACTGATTGCACTGTTATTTCTTTTCAAAATTTCAACTAATGAAATTGATTATCATTTTATGCAATCAATTGTCATTGTTTTTTTTAATTCCAGTTTTCTCTGTTACATGATTTTTCCTCCAATTTCCAACTTCAACCACCAACCAGGTCCAATTTTGTTCATTCAAAAACAACCTCATATATTATCTAACAAGATCAATACATATATCTAAAAATTATCATCAATCTATCCATTTTTCTCAGGAATTAAACATTTAGATTCATGCCCCAAATTACTCAATCTCATATCAATTTCATGGATTCAATTGATTTCAAGAACACAAAAGCAACATGTCAATGCACACAATTGCAATTTACATCATGGCATGTAAAAACAGAATTATCATTAAATTTTCATCAACATTCATCATAACTTAAAGGAAGAACAAACCCTATAGGAGGTTAAAGACTCATATATCCTACCCCTCATGCATAAGCCCTTATTGAAGGTTATTCTCTCCCTTACCTTAGTTTTCTCTTGTAAAAAATTTCCAATATCTACCAATGGATGATCTTATGATGCATTCCCTTGCCCTAGCACCCTTCTCATCTTTTCCAAGTTTTTACGTACAATGAAAATTGGTTTTCTCCCCACTTCTCTCTCTTTTTAATAAACCTATTTTCTCCTAATTAAGTTTTCCCTCTTCTACCCCCAACTTATTCTCGTAATTACTAGTTTGCCCTTAATTTCTCTACACATTCTTATTTATTTTATTTTATTTAAATAATAAAAATTAAATCATTCTTTTAACTAATAAAATAATTCTAATTTATTTCCTCTTTCTCTAATTACTCTATACACCCTCCCATGACCCACATGCTCATACAAGAATCACAATTTATTTATTTAATAAACATAGTTCAATAAATAATTAAATAGACAAATTCATAAATAATCTAAATTGGGGTGTTACATCAAGCACCAAGCAAGAGACTTGCAATGCTCAAAACCTCAAGTAAGAGACTTATATGCTCAAGCACACAAGCAGGAGATTTTAAATGCTCAAGCACTAAAGTAAGAGATTTATGACTCTATAGCAAACTACTAAGAGATTTGAGTAATAACTACACTTGATATACAATCGGAGGTGCAGATAGAATACAACTTAGAAAGACTCAGAGACTTAAGAAATTCTAAAATATACACAATGATAAAAGGTTCTAAGTCTAGCGAACTTGACAGAGTAACTTCTCTTTGAAATTTCAAGGTTCAAAGTCTTGTAATGTAGTGTATTCGTCTATTTCTTCAGGTCTTCTGCTCTTTATATACATAGGAAGAAAATAGACGTTTAAAAACTTTCACCAAAAAGTTGGATAACCTCTGTACTTGATTGGACACATCAAGAAAATAATTTTCTGCAAGAGGAATTATCCGTTGGAGCTCAGACACCAATGAAGAGATTTTTCCTTAAGTATTCACCTGAACAAAAAATCTATGAGTGTGTCAAAGTTGCCTTGATTGAAGAGATTATCCTTCAGAGATTGACTTTCTATAGACTTCATTCTCTAGAGTTTGATCTCTTCAGAGTCTGGTTCTTGACTTCTGAAGCTTCAGAGTCTGAAACATCAGAGACTAGTTTTCTTCAGAGTTGACTTCTTTAGAGTTTGGATCTTCCATCAGAGTCAGAGTCTTCAAAGTGATCTTCAGAGCCAAAGTCTGAACTTCAGATTCAGAATCCTCAAGCATCTATTCATTTGTTCTTGGTCTTATAATCCTGCATACTTGAACATATGTTATAATTCTTAATTATTCTTTAAATACTTTGTCATCTTCAAAATCCAAGGGATATGGTATTAATCAATTTTGTTACACCATATAATGTATACATATAAGCCATATAACTCATGTTTTGGTTGAAAATGTTTGTGCATATGTTGATTCATATTTTGTTGTGGTAGAAAATGTGGAATACAATACAAGAAGTAAAAAAGGGGGTATATGAAATATTATAAAAAATTATTCAAAAATAACCAAGTATTTCACCACGGTTGCACCAGTTAACGATGGTGAATGTGACGTGCCAAATATTATATACCACGGTTGTTTATGATGACTGTGGTAAAATGAGGTGCATTACCTAGTTTCTCAGCATGATCACATGCCTGTGATAGAAAGTAACACACTTACTATCACACCCCAGGTTACCACCATTCATCACTTGTGATGATAACCATTTTCCAACCATGGTGAAAGACCATTTTTGTAATAGTGTTGTATGTTGGAATGTTAATCTTGAATATCCATCCATGCACCACTATTTTGGAGATCAACACCATCGACTCAGGATTCTTATTTCCATCAATGCATCAAATTGTGGTTCCAATACGAAACAATATCATTTCTCTTCAAGTAGCAAATTATAATTTACCTTTGAGGGTACCACAATGAATATAATTAATCAAATTACATGTCTTACTTTCAGTTTACCTTGAGGGTTTTATTTTAAAATGAGTTATAAGCTTATCAAGAGGCATTGCATCCTTTAACTTCTTCATTAGTGAAGCGATCATTAAATTGACAAAATTTCATCCATCTATGATCACTTTATGTCCCTTTACATATTCCTCAACTTCAACGTGTAAGAATACGTGCAATTCTAAATTGGTTTATAGAACACCCATGGAACATATGCAATCAAGAAATTATAATGCATCACGAAATCAAAATGCATTAGGAAACCATAATTCATCATGAATGAATGGGGGCATTTGGAGATTTTTTTACCCAAATACCCCTAATTTTCAAGAAAAATCCCAAAATAACCCTGATTTTATTAAAATTCCCAATCTACTCCACTTTTAAGAGGAGGCACCAAACCAATTGGCGCCAGCATCTAAAGTTAGAGAGGAGGCACCAATTGGATTGGCTACAACACATGGTGCTACCAATCCAATTGGCGTCCATGTGTTAGTTTGTAGAGGAGGCGTCAATTGGTCTGGCGCCTCAGTGTAAAGTGTAATTTTTTTGTTATAAATAGAGGTGTTGTGTGAATCATTTTTACACATCTCATTTCATCATTTTGTAAACATGTTTGGTGTTCATCACCGCTATGGAAAGGTGGTTTATTCGAGAGACAAACCTTCGATGTTTATGCTCTTCTGAAACATCACTAGTTTCGATCAACTGAAGAGGTCGTTGGTTCATTGGTTAGATGGAAAAATACCAGAAGGGAAAAAATTAGAAGCATTGAGAGACTCGACAGTATATTTGGTTGGGTGCGAGTCAAAACTGATAAGGATGTTAGGGAAATGATGTTTGGACAAGATGAAATCAGTTTGATTGTTGTAATCAGTTAGAAATGTTCCGTTTTAAGTTTGCTTATGTTGTAGTGATGTTTGTTGTTAACCTTGTTGTAACAAAGAGTTAATTATATATAAAAATCCAAAGTTAGAAAAATTAAAAGGAGATATTATCTTATGATGCAGATGTTGCTCCTCGATTGGGGCAGTTGTTCTTATTGTGTCCTGATTGACAACATATATTACATAGTATTATCATTTTATCAGTCGTACCCATTTTTCTTCTAATACGCGTCTTGTTTGGTCGTCCTTTTTTCTTTCTTCGCATCTCTTCGTTATGCAAAACTATGTCACCTTCATATGGAGGCCAGTGTTCCTCCATTGGTAGCACTGAGAAGCTTTTGTTATACACATTCATGACGGTAATGGCCTTGTAAACATCAGATAGATGGTTGTAAGCATCCTGGAGAGTATGTGCGCATGCCGCAATGACATGGGAACAAGGAATACGGAAGGCCTGGAACTTTCGACATTCGCACCAACTTCTGTTTAGTTTGACAGCATAGGATAAATTTGGTCTCCCCTCATTATGGTCCATTGTTTCCTATACTCTGAAATTTGGCCTATGATTGTCAAAGACTGTTACCATGTATGTTCTAGCTTTGATACTCTCCTCTTTCATCACTTTCATACAACATTCACTGAATATTTGACCCGACATTAACACTGCACTCCATCTTTCATCTCTGGTTGCGAAGGTAGAATCCAACCTATAATAGGTTGATCTGACCAAAGCGGTTATTAGGAGATTTCTAATGCCTTTGAATACGCCATTCATGCATTCCACAAGGTTTGTTGTCATGTGGCCCCATCGACAGCCTCCGTCAAATGCCCTTGTCCACTGCTATACTGGTATGTTATCCACCCATCTTCCTGCATCTGCATTAGACAATCTAATTTCATCACGGTAATATTGAAATGACGACTGAGTTAGAGCATACCCATCATTCACCACTTTTTTGAGAAGGTTCTTATCTTTGATTGCACACATGAAGTTTTGTGTGATATGTCTAATGCAATATACATGGGTAGAAGGAGGATCATGCCACCCGTTTTCATGGTTATTGTAAGCACTCTCAATGGCAGCATGTCTATCAGAAATCAAACAGAGATTGGCTTATGGAGCCACATGTGTTTTGAGATGGCGAAGAAAGAAACCCCAACCACCATCGGTTTCACCTTTAACTAGAGCAAAGGAAATGGGAAAGACATTATTGTTGCCATCTTGTGCAACCGCCATAAGCAAAGTACCCTTGTATTTGACGTATAACCATGTTCCATCAATTTGAATAATAGGTCCATAGAATGCAAAACCTTTGATGCACGGATCAAACGCCCAAAAGAGGCGGTGAAAGATTCTATTTCTAGCAACACAGGTTCTGTCTGGTGTAAATGATGGCAATGTCTCCATAATTGCAACAGTTCCTGGTATGTATGGTTTTAGGGCCCATAAAAACCATGGCAATTCTTTGTATGAATCCTCCCAATTGCTGAATACCTTTTCAACAACCTTTGTCCTCACAATCCATGCTTTCTTGTAAGATGGAGTATAATTTTATCTTGTTCTGATATGAGATATTATTATACTCACCTTCACTGATGGGTCTTTGTTAATGAAATTCTGGTATCAGATATGAGATGTCGAAGGTAATGTCACGACACTAATATCTGAGTTACACTAACAGAAGAAAGATATAGAATGGTAATGCAAATGACACAACCAATTGTTAACCCAGTTTGGTGCAACTCACCTACGTCTGGAGGCTACCAAGCCAGGAAGGAAATTCACTAAAATAGAATCAGTTCAAAGACTCTCCGTACACTTCAACAAGTTACAATCTTTCTCACCTAATCTCTACCCGTGCAATTTCTACCTAAGCACTCTTAGATATGAGAACCCACTCACTTCCCTACAATCACACCTGTGATCTTAAACAACAATCCCTTGAGAAAAGAAAACACTTTTCAATAACACACTCTTGATTTTACTTCACAAATTCAATCAAGAAGACACAGACTTGATCTTGCTTCACAGCTTTGATCAAGTAGACACACACTTGATCTTGCTTCACAGTTTTGATCAAGTAGACACACACTCTTACTTAACAACTTTAGAGTGAGAAATTACAACCACAAATCAGTCCAATTTAATCATCAAAAGATAACTTGAATGGCTTACAAGTCTCACGACTAAACAGACAAAAACCCTAGCTCTCTCTCTATATTTCGCTCAATATTGGTTGTGTTGTAAAACAGGTTTTCTAAGTCCCTTTTTATAGAAGCTTTCAGCTGGGCTTGGACATCTTGAAAACCCTAAATCTATTTTCCAATTAAATCTTTTCATAACAGTTGGTTAGATCTCCTTGGAAAATAAGTAAATCAGGTTGTAATCCATGATTGAATGCGCCTGCAAATCAGATCTTCAATCATACATAGATTGCCATTAATTGTGCAATCACAAAACACCAGACATTCACATTGAATGTTTTGTGTACAGGATGTCATGACATCGGGTCTGACATCCTGGAAAAATCCTGCATAATTCCATAATTCCTTTTATAACTTCCAACAGGTACACAAACATCAGATGTCATGACATCGTGTATGACATCTTGATACAGTCCTGCATAATTTTGTTTTTCCATTTCAACTCCAACGGGAACATATTATCAGAAGCCATGACATTGCATATGACATTCTGAAACAATCCTGCATGATTATGTTCTTGAACTCCAGCAGGTACATAGGATATATTATGTTAAGACATCACACATAACACCTTGTGAATACTCTTTGTTTTACCAAAATTGCTGCCAACACTTAGAACAAACAAACTCCCCCTTTGGCAAATTTGGGTTAAAACATATATCTGTCCTTTTTGTTCACACGAAAACTATCAGCAGTTAAATAACAGTTTGAACAGCAGCAGAAGCAAACACAATTACTAGATATAGCTACTAGTAATACACACATGCACAAGGGTACTTCTCCTCCCCCTAAATTTGTGCAACAGAAACAGAATTACTAGTTATGTATGCAACTAGTAAGACACACAAATGCACAAGGGTACTTCTCCTCCCCCTAAATCTGTGCACACAACTTCCATGAAAATAACAGCTACTGTAACCACAACACCTATACCAGCCAGAATGTCATTCTGACATCTGCTTCAACATCAACACATGTGCACCACATCAGACATCCCCTTTGACATCTGTAAACAGAACAACATTCTATTTTAACACTTGTGCACTTCCTTCAATAATAGTTATCCTTCAGCTACATACAACTCATAGTTCCACAACTGCTTCCACATCAACACTTCTCCCCCTTTTTAGTCAAAATTGACCAAAGGTGACCAATTAGACAAAATAAATGTCAACTAGCCTAGCAGAGAATGTCAGACCAGATGTTATAACATTAAGAATGTTAAAACATAATAGTTAGGAAGTACAAACCATCATCATACACAGCTGTGATAGCTGAGATAATGAACAAATCCAAGGAACTCATTAAGAGACCAAAATATTACAAACAAACATTAATGAGGACTTCCACAAATTACACATTTAAACAAAAATAATAAAAACTTCAGTCTTCCAAACATCAGCACCAGAACAGCTTCCAAAACATCAGCCACTACAGCCACACAGTCTTCACAGCACACCTCACACAATCTTCAGTCTTCAACACAAAGGGGGGAACCATCAATCAGAGGAAGAAGTATCACCTTCACCTTCAGAGCCTTCAGAACCTTCAGAGCTTTCAGAGTTGCCACTAGATTGAGCAATTGACCTCTCACTTGAGGTATTGGCATCTGACTCTTTTGTCTCATCAGCCTTCTCCATTTCTTCCTTTTCCAGGCTCCTAATAAGAACTTCCCAAAGCTTCTTTTCTTGCCTTGGCCATCCTTATACCATTATCCAGTTCTTTGTAGGTATCTTTTAATTGATCAATTAAACTCCCTTGAGATGCAGGCTCCTTTCTAGCAGATGTCATGACAACATCATTGACATGACTTCCCTCAAACAACTTATAATGAATGGATAGAGGGGGTTTTCTTCTGCTTGGCATGTCACTTGTATTAAGAATGCTTGGTTGTTGACTCAAGATAATACCACAAATAATGGATGGAAAGGCAATGACCAGCTTCATAGCATTTGTGGAGGCATGTCTGATAGTTTGATCAAATACAAACCTTCCAAAGTCATAGTTTATCCTGGTTCCAATTTGTAGCAACCTGAAAAAATACAGTGCGCGAAAAAACAACCGGCGAAAGAAAATGACAGAAGAGTCGCCACCGTGCGTTATTCATCCCAAAGAAGGGAAAGGAAACGCTCGAAGTAAACCTGAAAAAGGAAAGGACAAGACGGGGTCTTGCAACCAAATCTTGGGTTCGGGAGTCGGTTATGCGAAGG
Source organism: Lathyrus oleraceus (assembly GCF_024323335.1). Taxonomy (NCBI): domain Eukaryota; kingdom Viridiplantae; phylum Streptophyta; class Magnoliopsida; order Fabales; family Fabaceae; genus Lathyrus; species Lathyrus oleraceus. Next base: position 430,751,635 of record NC_066580.1, on the reverse strand, counting down.
GAAGGTATCAACACCCCTACGCATCCGTAGTACTCTACGGGATCCACTTTTGTAGTTCTTGTCTAAAGGGTGTGGGTTTATCTAATGTGTTATTTACTAAAAAAGGGGGGTTAAATGGAAATGACTCGCGCGGATGTCGCATCCACTGCATACGTATCTCATCTGAATATGAGAATCAGAGTCTTCGTAGCTCGGCTGACCTATGGGTTGGGGGGATGTGTGCTCGCTAAGACATCGCGTCTTATGCCTACGTATCTCGTCTGGAATGAGAATCAGAGCAAAACGTAGTTCGACTAACTATGGGGTTATGGATTGGGTTTTGGACGAACGACGTCACTACGCAATCTACCGGATGCTCGACCTTTGGAGACTTACTCGCCTGTAGTAGAAGGAGTTAACGTGTTGCTTTGGGTTTTAGGGTTTGGGATGCTCAAGGGCAAAAAGGCAGTCCTTGACGAAGGAATCGCGCTACCTGCAGGGATACGAACACATACAAAACAAGCATGTATAAAGTAAATGAGCCAACAAGGGGCTCAGAAGTAAATAAACAAAAGAAAACAAATGCCTCCTATCGAGGTCTTCCAGCTAAGAAAACGATAAAATGCGGAAAAGAGGTAAAAGTACCACACGGATAAAGATCCGAAGTAACAACAATTAAAGGAGTAAGAAATCCAGGGATCTCCCAAGCTGATGCCATCAAAGAAAGGTGAGTCAGTACAGGTAATCGGAATGAACCACCAGGGGGTATCCCACAAATAAAGTGGGAAAACCACGCAAACCATCTCTGCAAGAGTCTGATGGGAGAGACCAGTTGAAATCAAATGGCACGGCTGGGTTTGCAAGGCAATGTTAGGGTTTGCGTGAGATGAAAGTGTGTGAGTCAGATTGAATTTTTCAGAGCTGCCTGGGGGTTGCTCTGAGTTCTCTGTCATGTTTCTCTCCAGGTTTTGTCAAGGGTTTTGTTTCAAGGAAACCTCAGAGTATTTTTGCTTCTCTTCCTTTTTCTGTCTGATCTCCCTCTTTTATAACCTGATTTTCATGGCTTTGTGGGCTCAAATGAGAGAGGTCCAAGTCCAAGTTTTTTCTATTATATATATATTTTTTATTATTATTTTTATTTATTTATTTATTTTTGTAAAAAAAAAAATTTGTTTTTGTTTTTGTTTTTGTTTTTTTTTTAAGTTTCTTGGTTCTAATTCTGATTGACATGATGAAATGCAATATGAAATGCTAAATGAATGCATGAATGAGGAGGGCAAATTTTGGGGTGTTACAGCTGCCCCTATTCAATCATCAGCTAACCCGAGTAGGATGAAAGCTTATCAGACAAACGGGGTGAGTTGTGATTGAATACCAAAGACAGACCGAAAATTTGCACTCCGAGAACACCACAAAAACGCGGAAATACACCGCGCTGTTTATTTTTCTTCCGATCCTCTAGCTGGATCTGAATCAGTCTTCTGGATTAATCTGGAGTTTCGATCCTCTGGCTGAACTTATACTCAATTTAGTCCTCTGGTTGGATATTAATTTTGATCCTCAGGCTGGATACGATTTTGATCTTCTGGCTAGATCTTCTTCGATCTTTTGGCTAGATCTCCTTCGTTTCGATTCTCTGGCTGAATCTATTTCCTTTGATTCTCTGGCTGAATCTACTTCGATCTTCTGGCTAGATCTGAATTGTTACGATTTTCGATCTTCTGGCTAGATCTTCTTTGTTTCGATTCTCTGGCTGAATCTACTTTGATCTTCTGGCTAGATCTGGATTGTTTTGATGATAAATTCCCATCATTAGGATCCCGCATCTGAGGCATGCGCTGGTTGACCCTCTTTTGAAATCTACACCCAACCTTCATATTAGATATGCAGCTTCGAGAATATTCCACTTTTGGGCTTCGTACATATTCTTTGGGCTAGAACATGTTGTAACGACTCCTCAATTAGACTTGGGCTTGCTGGGGAAATAAAGCTTGTAGGCGACTTCATTGGGGAATCTTCAAATTGGGCCTTAGGCTGGCTTAATGGAACACGATTCTCAGGCTGAATCTTCGAAATGACCCTCAGGCTGGATCACTGGAACACGATTCTCAGGCTGAATCTTCAAAATGAACCTCAGGCCGGATCACTGGAACACGATTCTCAGGCTGAATCTTCAAAATGACCCTCAGGCTGGATCACTGGAAAACGATTCTCAGGCTGAATCTTCGAAATGACCCTCAGGCTGGATCACTCACGCTTGATCCTCTGGCTGGATCTCATGACCTTGGTTGTAAAGTAATTCTTCAGTCTGCTTGGAAGAACCTGTTTATCAGCTTATGTGTATGCTTGATATGATATGCATGCAAATGCAAATGTTATGCATGGTGTAAAAAGAAAACTGCTTGGGGAAGCAAACTCCGGTAGGGAACAGATCATTGTATCAATCCTTGAATGCTCTGTGGGGAATGATCCATCTGCCGGGACCAATGAGCCACCAAAAATAAATTGGCTGCTTGAAAAGTTGACCTTGCGGGGGGAGTATCAACTATGGAAAATTTGTTCGGCGAGGCTCTGTGAGGAGAGTCTGTGGGGAAAACACTTCCTGGGGAAATGTCGTAGGAAACGACCTTTGCTGGGGATATGAACTTGCTAATCGCCCTCAAGTTGGGGATTAACAAATCTGTTAAAAATAATCTGCTGGGGAATAAGATGAACACTGGGAACACCACCCTCTCATCTGTTGGTTATGCAACCACTCCGCTGTTGCTAGGAAGATACAGTCTGACACTGTCAACTCCGTTGGGGATATATAGTCTGGATACTGTCAACTCTGCTGGGGAACATGCTCTGTTGAGGAGAGACTTTGTCAACCGCTTGGGGATGAGGATTCATGACTTGGCATCTGGTTTCTGTGACCTGCAACCAAAAATACACGTATGCCTCGGGGGAATTACTCGGTTTGAATTCACCGTCCGGGATTAAGCACATTCAAAGCAATTTTAAATGTTTTCCTGTGCAAATCATCTGCAAAAGCCACCATTATGTTCATATGCAATATGTTTTATCAAAAATTCGGACATTTTTGCAAACAAACTGATAAATGAAAAATAAAGAGGCTCTTTAACTGAATTATTCGACTCTTACTGGGGAGAAAATTTGTGCCAGGAATAGGCGAGGGTATCAGGAAGCTGATCCCTGAAAAGAGGTGATCGCTATAAAAAGAGAACTATCCTAATGGCAATGGGGATACGGGGTCCCACCGAGTTTCGACTCTGCTATGGCTCGTATGTCCTCAAGACGCTCTGCTCATCTTGCTTTCTGAAGTGGATGATTAGTCGATCTTTAACCTTCGAAGATTGCCGGATTGAATGAAACGGTGATATAACACTGATGAACTCAGATCACAGTCATTCGCTTATTCCCTAACTTTTGCCTGGATCGCCCCCTTTTCGGGTTTTCAATCCACCAGGATACCCATTTTTGCCTGAGCCGCCCTTTTGGGTTTTCGACTCACCGGGTGTACTCTTTTTTTATATCCCTAATTTTTGCCCGAACCTCTTTATTCTTTTTTTTTGGTTCGTCGGGATGCCCTTTTTTTTGCCTGGACTATTCTTTTTATCGTCCAGCGGGTCTATTTTATGCGAAGTATTTTTTTTTACTGCGTCTGAGTTAATAGGGGACGGGAATCCTTCGCCATCCATGGTTGTTAGCATCAAAGCTCCGCCATAGAAAATCCTTTTAACCACGTACGGACCCTCATAGTTCGGTGTCCATTTGCCCCTGTGATCTGTGTTGGGAGGAAGAAATCTTTTGAGTACCAATTCACCGACTTGATACCCCCGAGGGCGCACTTTCTGACCAAATGCTTTCTTCATTCGTCTCTGACCGAGATACGTCAATTCTGGGTACGTAGTTCCAACATAGCACCTTAATCATCGAAGACAAGGTAAACAAAGCATCAGCAAATTGGTTTTCTTCAAAAGAAAGTCAACAATCTTCTCGTGTAGTCTTTGTAAGGAGCCAGATGAGGCTGAGGTGTATACCATTTCCCGTTGGTTTGATTGATGACCAAAGCTGAATCCCCGTATACATCCAGGGTTTTAATCTGTATATTGACGGCTTCCTCAAGTCTTAGGATACAAGCTTCGTATTTGGCTTCATTGTTGATGCAGGGAAAAGTTATTCTGGCACCAAATGGCATATGAACCCCCTTCCGGTGTGGTCAACACTACACCAACTCCGCGACCATTGACGTGGACCGCCCCATCAAACATCATAACCCATTTGGATTCAGGGTCAGGCCCATCCTCCGGGAGTGGTTCCTCTCAATCTTTCGATTTGAGAAACATGATGTCCTCATCAGGAAAGTCAAACCTCATAGGTTGGTAATCATCAATCGGTTGCTCTGCAAGATAGTCTGACAAGACACTTCCCTTGATGGCTTTTTGTGAAGTGTATTGGATGTCATACTCTGTCAATATCATTTGTCACCTAGTAACCTTTCCGGTAAGTGCTGGCTTTTCAAAAATATACTTGACTGGATCCATTTTTGATATCAATAGAGTCGTGTGAGTCAACATATACTGTCTTAGTCGGTGAGCAGCCCATGCCAAAGCGCGACAAGTTTTCTCGAGCAATGAGTATCTTTGTTCACAGTCGGTAAACTTTTGTTAAGGTAGTATATTGCATGCTCTTTTCGACCTGACTCGTCATGCTGACCGAGCACACAACCCATTGACCTTTCTAACACAGTCAAGTACATGATCAACGGTCTTTCCTCTTGGCCTGTAGACTTGCCCCGATCTTGATCTCTTTCTTGTCGTCTGCGGTACCGATGTTGACGGTCTCAATCACCTCCTGATAAGGTGTAATAGCTCGGTCCTCCTGTTTCAACAATCTGGCTAACCCTTCAGGCAATTCACAATCTTCCTCAACCCCTTCTTCGGCTTAATAGATAGGATTGTCGAAGTCATACTTGGTCATAGCAGTGTCGTTAGTAGTGAGATCCGGGTGGTCCGCTCTGCATGATGGAGGATCATGCTTTACCTTAGAATGAGAGATTTTTTTTTTGGAAAAAATGAAAAAAGAAACATTGCCATTTTTTTTGTAAAAGTAGAAAAAAAACTGAAAGAAAGAGAACACAAAATTGTTTGCAAATGCCGTCCTTTATTGATGATAAAAATAATTGCGAAATGTAACTAAATGGATGGCCCTACAAATGAGCCGTTACACCTTGGGCAAAGTGTAAGACTTTATTATGCATGTAATAAAGGAAAACAATAAAAATCACTCTTTCAGTAGAGTAACCCAGACGGTTTTTTCAGACGACCAATTGTCGAGCTTTTCTCCCGGGACACACGGGCGAATCAAGCTATCTAAGTCACAGTCGCTGTCAGCCTTGTCTTCATCTGCAGCATTGACGATGTGGGGAGAAACCAAACCCCCGTTGGAGAGAGTACCGGTTTCATTCTTCTGAGATCCCAGAGCATACCCCAATCCAAACTTGTCTTCTTTGATGACTGGCTCCACAAACTTGCCCCAGCCTTGGGCATTACCAGCTTTAACCACTTCGACAGCTTGCTTGTATGAAGAGATAGAAGTCCCGACCTTCTCAAACTCAGGTGAAAAGACAGCTTCGGCGCGACCTCATTGATGTTTATGGCTTTGAAGCCCTGACACAGCATCTCGTGCATCTCGTCATCCATCTCTACATACTTAAATGTAGACAGGTGGCTAACAAAAATATCCTCTTCACCACAGACAGTGACGACCTGACCTTCTAGTTCATATTTGAGCTTCTGGTGGAGGGTAGAAGTAACAGCACCGACAACATGAATCCAAGGCCGACCTAGCAGACAGCTGTAGGCAGGCTGGATATCCATCACATAAAAGGTACTCTTGAATACCTGCGGTCCAATCTTAACTGGCAACTCAACTTCGCCAAAGACAGCTCTCTTAGAGCCATCAAAAGCCCTCACAACTAAGTTACTTGGCCTCAGGATGGTGTCATCGCAATCCAACTTCATTAAGGCTTTCTTTGGAAGAACATTTAGAGAAGAGCCTGTATCAACCAAAACATGGGAAAGCATCACCCCTTTGCACTCCATTGTGATATGCAAGGCTTTGTTGTGATTCCTGCCCTCAGATGTCAGGTCATTATCGGTGAAACCTAGCCCCCGGCTAGCGTTTACATTGGAAACTACCGACTCCAGCTGGTTAACAGTTATCTCCGGTGGAACATAGGCCATATTCAGTACTTTCAACAAGGCTGCTCTGTGCGCCTCAGAGCACAGCAATAGTGAGAGAATGGAGATCTTTGAGGGTGTCATATTTAGCTGGTCGACTACCTTGTAGTCACTTTTCTTGATAATCCTCATAAACTCATCCACTTCCTTCTCGAATGCGGTCTTAGGAGGATCTTCCTCAGTAGTAACCTCTTCGGCGGCCATCTGTTTCCCTTTAGCCTTGGCAGCTGCCTCGGCTTCAGTATTCGCGCGTAATATTGTTGGTGCAAATAGGCGTCCACTGTAAGTGAAGCCACCAACCCCTCCAACATTGTCTACAGCGGAGCTACCAATGTCAATGTCTTCTTCGTTAACTTTCTGCCCCTGGCAGTAGATATCAACCCCATAGTGCCACGGGATAGCACTGTCTTTCTCATACGGAACGGGTCCTGGTATTGTGATGGTGATCGGACCAACCAAAGTCGGTTGAGGGCTGTCAGAATAAATTGCAACTGGTGCTGAACTTTCGATGTTCACCGCTGTTGGTTCTGTACTTTCTGGGAAATATATTATTGTCGGAGCGAGTCTCTCGGGAACATATATTTCTTCAGGAGTGAAATAAAACGTCACCGTCGATACATCATTCTTTACTGGACGAGCCTGATCGAACTGAAGACAACCTTCATCTATCAGTTGATGAATACCCTTTCTCAAACTGTCACATCCGTTTTCGGCAGCTTGACAATTTCTGCATTCTTCCCCACAGCCCGGGAAAATCTGTCCTTTCAGAAGTCGGTCTTTAACCACCGATAGCGAAGTCTTCACCTTAGTCACATCAGAAACCAAATTCAAAGTTTCCCCACTATCAACAGCATTAATCCTCTGCCCGCCGTGAGCCGGCATCGGGTTCTGGATAACATTAGGCACCGGAGCAAAATTGATAGCCTGGGCATCTCTCAAATCTTGTACCTTTAACTGGAGAGCCTTGCAATTATCTGTAGTATGGCCAGGTGCGTTAGAGTGAAAAGCACATCTGGCGTTGACATCATAACCTGTAGGCAAATTATTGGGATCGATTGGTGGGGCCAGAGTTCTCAACGTAACCAGATTCATGTCAATCAGCTTGGGAAGTAATACTGAATAAGGCATTGGGATTGGCTCGATGACCCGGTCCGTCTGCCTTGGACGTTGTTGATAGTGTCTCTGTTGACCCGGATTACCTCCTTGTTGTTGATTGTTGTACCTGGGTTGTTGTTGCGGATGATATTGCGGTTGAGGAACAGGTGTTGGAATAGTGACTGCGGCCACTTGATCTTGATAATAATTAGGGCGTCCTCTACCCCTGCCTCTGCCGGCATACACAACGCTTGCCTCGCCTTCTTTTCTTCGCTGACCGTTACCAGCAAACGGTCTCTTGGGACCTGATGAGTTGGAAGCACTATTGTCTTGAATTCGGCCCATCTTCAACAGACTCTCGATTCTTTCTCCAGCAATTACTATCTCTGTAAAGCTGATTGACGGGCAAGCAGCCAATCTCTCAATATAATTGCCTTGAAGAGTGTTCATGAACATATCCGCCATCTCCCTTTCAGACATAGGGGGTTGGACGGACGCAACAATCTGTCTCCAACGCTGAGCATACTCTCTAAAGGTTTCCTTGGCAGTCTGAGACATACCTTACAACAAGGTCCGATTTGGAGCCATGTCCAAGTTGTATTGATATTGCTTGACAAAAGCCTCTGCCAAGTCTTTCCAGCTCTTGATGGTAGTACGAGACAAATGAGAATACCATTCACGAGAAGCTCTAGTTAGGCTGTCTTCAAAATAGTACATCCACAGCTTTTCATCTTCCGTGTGAGCTCCCAACCTTCCCAGATAAGATTGGAGATGAGTGCGTGGGCAAGAAGCCCCGTTGTATTTCTCAAAAGTAGGGGGTTTGAACTTGTGAGGAATCCTTACTCCCTGAACCAGACCAAGATTTGTGACATCAAAGCCTAAGGAATTTTGAGACTCTAAAGATTTGAGCTTCTCAGCAAGCTCATCCATACGGCGAGTGGTCTCGACGGCCTCGTCGTGCAAAGAAAATTGATCATACTGATAACCTTCAGTAACGGGGCGCCCGTTAATCCGAATTCCTTGATTCACATTGTACCTTCCGCCAATACCATTTCCAACACTCCCTGTGTTGCCAACATTACCCGGGTTTCCATCAGCATTTGTGTTACCCGCGTTACTAGTGTTCACAGGGTTATCAGCGTTCCCAGGGTTACCAGGGTTTCCCTCAGCATTTGGTATCTCCACCTCCGAATCGGGTCTCGGTTGCTCAACTAATTCCCTCAGCTTTTCCTGGCCTTCTGCCATACCAGTCATCAATGTCATGAACTGATCCATCCTTTCACACATATCAGCCAGCTCTTTCTGTACTTGGTCCATCGCTAGCTGTGGACGATTTTCCTTTGTTGGGTACCTGTGGACTCGCTTGGGACCAATAACTGCCTGATACAGGGAACAAACATTAGACACTGCGGTGACACCTGCAAAACAGACAAGGGTTAATATGCATGGTATGCGATGCACTGCTTGTTCAGTTTTAAGGCACCCCCGTTTTGAAAGGGAATACCCTGCAAATGAATAAGCATGAGATGTTGGATGCAAATATGCAGATGATGTTATGCAATGCAAAGGCATGTCAATCAGAATTGATGGATCCGCTTGAACATCTGTCAGGTTGCACTGCCTGGAGAGAAATTCACTGAGGAATATAATACAAGACCAAAACTCTGCTCCAAAAAACCGGGTTGGTTGGAGGTTAAGGTTTCCTGAATTTAGCCCGCCCCTCACTGGTAGGTTCTAAGAACAGAAGTTCGTCAGCTTCAGCCCTTCAGTCGTGAATAATACGTTTACCATTGAAGGTTTGGTATTATTACGGGACAAAAGACCTCCATTGACTCCCCTCAACAGGACATCCTAATAGCAAGTTCCAGTCTCGGGATCCTCGGATTGAGCAGCGAGAATGCGCCCACCAGAGCTAACATAATCACGTCTCGGAGGAGAGGCCTCGATTGAGTTCTCGGGAAATGGTCACCAGAGTCGACGATTTCTAGAGGAACATCCTGCCGTTACGGAACACCCGTAAGACATAATATATCCAAAAGAAACCTCGTCTGGGTGTGGTTCTTCACGAACGACTTAACGTAGCAACACGCGACGCAAGCCTCATGATTATCCACTCTAAAACCTGTGTGTACACTCAAGCCTGGGTAATGGGCTTATCTCTCATAGAACACCCCATCCCAACAAACAAACAAACAGATCCAACAGATACAACAGATGCATGCAAGCAGGTAAGCAAATAAAGGTACAAAAGCATGAACACCCAATAAACAAGAAATCACACAAGCTAGGAGGGACTCGCTTAGGGAAGATGGACCAGCAAAAGGTCAACTTCTATAGGTCCCCAGCAGAGTCGCCAGCTGTAGCAACCTGAAAAAATACAGTGCGCGGAAAAACAACCGGCGAAAGAAAATGACAGAAGAGTCGCCACCGTGCGTTATTCATCCCAAAGGAGGGAAAGGAAACGCTCGAAGTAAACCTGAAAAAGGAAAGGACAAGACGGGGTCTTGCAACCAAATCTTGGGTTCGGGAGTCGGTTATACGAGGGAAGGTATCAGCACCCCTACGCATCCGTAGTACTCTACGGGATCCACTTTTGTAGTTCTTGTCTAAAGGGTGTGGGTTTATCTAATGTGTTATTTACTAAAAAAGGGGGGTTAAATGAAAATGACTCGCGCGGATGTCGCATCCACTGCATACGTATCTCATCTGAATATGAGAATCAGAGTCTTCGTAGCTCGGCTGACCTATGGGTTAGGGGGATGTGTGCTCGCTAAGACATCGCGTCTTATGCCTACGTATCTCGTCTGGAATGAGAATCAGAGCAAAACGTAGTTCGGCTAACTATGGGGTTATGGATTGGGTTTTGGACGAACGACGTCACTACGCAATCTACCGGATGCTCGACCTTTGGAGACTTACTCGCCTGTAGTAGAAGGAGTTAACGTGTTGCTTTGGGTTTTAGGGTTTGGGATGCTCAAGGGCAAAAAGGCAGTCCTTGACGAAGGAACCGCGCTACCTGCAGGGATACGAACACATACAAAACAAGCATGTATAAAGTAAATGAGCCAACAAGGGGCTCAGAAGTAAATAAACAAAAGAAAACAAATGCCTCCTATCGAGGTCTTCCAGCTAAGAAAACGATAAAATGCGGAAAAGAGGTAAAAGTACCACACGGATAAAGATCCGAAGTAACAACAATTAAAGGAGTAAGAAACCCAGGGATCTCCCAAGCTGATGCCATCAAATAAAGGTGAGTCAGTACAGGTAATCGGAATGAACCTCCAGGGGGTATCCCACAAATAAAGTGGGAAAACCACGCAAACCATCTCTGCAAGAGTCTGATGGGAGAGACCGGTTGAAATCAAATGGCACGGCTGGGTTTGCAAGGCAATGTTAGGGTTTGCGTGAGATGAAAGTGTGTGAGTCAGATTGAATTTTTCAGAGCTGCCTGGGGGTTGTTCTGAGTTCTCTGTCAGGTTTCTCTCCAGGTTTTGTCAAGGGTTTTGTTTCAAGGAAACCTCAGAGTATTTTTGCTTCTCTTCCTTTTTCTGTCTGATCTCCCTCTTTTATAACCTGATTTTCATGGCTTTGTGGGCTCAAATGAGAGAGGTCCAAGTCCAAGTTTTTTCTATTATATTTTATTTATTTTTTATTATTATTTTTATTTATTTATTTATTTTTGTAAAAAATTATTTTGTTTTTTTTTTGTTTTTTTTTTTCGTTATTTTTTTTTAAATTTTTTTTAAGTGTCTTGGATCTAATTCTGATTGACATGATGAAATGCAATATGAAATGCTAAATGAATGCATGAATGAGGAGGGCAAATTTTGGGGTGTTACACAATTGCACGAATGATTCTTCCAAGACCAATGGAGATGGTAGAGATATGATTAGTAGGCACCCAGTTGGCTGAACCAATCTTGTGTAAGATGGCATATTTGACAGTGAGCTTTCCAGCTGATAGGTGATTCCTACTAGGCCATTCCTTAACTTGGCCAGCTGTAATAATCCTACAGACCTCATTGTCTGTAGTCTCTAGATTCACTCCTCCATCAGTTCCTCTTCCTAGGAACTTGTTGATAATGCTTGGTGAGAATTTCACACATTTACCCCTTACAAACACCTTGCAGAACTCCATGCTGCTCCTTTCATAAATATCCCCAGGGATATTCACAATAAACTCTTTTACTAACCCCTCATAACATTGGGGTAGAGCAACCACAGTCTTTATTAGACTAACATTTTTGATCAAATCAATTACTTCCTTTACCTCTACAGCCTCTTTTCCAAGCTCTCTTTCAACATCTACCCTCCTCTGAATGACAAATTTCCATTTTGCAGCACCATCTTCTAAATGGAAGGAGATATTGTCTAGGTGCACAGCAGCAGCTTTGCCAGGAGACTTCTTAATAGCATGCCTTTTTGCAGGGGAGATGTCTGGGACATCGTCTTCGACATCCTCATCAGAGTCAGAACTGTGTCTTTCTTTCCTTTTCCTAACCTCAACTTTACTCCAAGATTTGGAGGGTCCTACACCAACAGCATTTTTCACTCTTCTTGCTGTTCTCATTTTAGCCACACTTTTCCCTTTTCTAGTCCTCAGTTTCTCAGCTACACTTGGTTTTACAAGATGTACCAAAGTGTCATCCTCTTCTTCAGAGCTTTCTTCCTCTAGGTCAATAATATTCTCCTGAGACATATTTGCTGGTTTCTTACTAGGTAGGGTTTTACCTAGAGAGCATAGCCCCTCAGCAGCCACTTCCTTTTCTGATCTAGATGAGTCATCATCTTTCTCAGCTTGGGGTTCCTCCTCAGGTGAGGGGTCCCTTCTGGAGAAAGGGGTAGAAACACCCTTGACTTCATGCCCTTCACTTAGAATCCTAGTAACTAGGTTTCTAATGGCACGATCAACATAATGCATGTCATTTGGAAGAGGAGATTTATCAGGGATATTACCTTGCTTATTTCCAGCCATGGAAGAGGGACCTGGGGTGTCACCTGGTATCACACAAAGAGGAGTAACATCCATCACGTCTTCATCTAGAAACTCCATGGAGGGAGTCTTTGCATGATGAGAGAGTTTTGAACCAGAAGATGATGGATGTTGAGACATGTTGTAGAACTTTTGAAAGAAATTTCTTTGCCCTAGCTGAGTTTCTCTGAGAAGTTGAATGGATATGGAAATTGTCGTGTTTAGGTAGCGTATGCTAATGGCATAGATACTATTTTCAATGCTAGGGAATGATTTATCATTAATGTGGCTCTTTCTTTTAAGTGGGCAGACACTATTTTTATTTCCTTTTCTTTTCCACTTTAATTGCCATAATTTCACAAGAGTCAAAATCCCTAATTTCCCTCTTTCATATTCAAATTGAATATTACCCAAATTCCTTACAACCTTGTCAGCTAGCTCCATTTTATGCTTTAGACCTATGAATTTGTCTTCCACAAATTTTCTAATGGAGTGATGATAGCAAAAGTTGTACTTGGTCCACCTGTGCTGAATATGATTTTTGGACCTAGTTGCAGCATTCAGGTTGTCATAATACAATGTCATGACATCGTGTGTGACATTGTATGCAATCATCAGTAGTTTCATCCAACCCAGTTGAGACCAACTGCTTCCATCTTCTATATATTCATTACGAACACCATTTTTACCTTCCACATGTGTAGGAGCCGGTGTCATCCTAATCTTCTCCACATTGTTCTTGGCATTTTTGCTTAGAGATAGACACATAGTCCCTTGTGGCCTAGTTCCAACAATGCTCTCTCCAGTTCCAGACTGCATATGACTGGTCACATGTCCACTTATTTGATCTAACCTCTCAGTTGTTTGGGCCATCATGACCTTTTCTCCTTTGGAAGCGAGGTTAAGTCTGAGCTTCTGGTGTGACATACTTGTCTGACATTTCCCACAGACTCTTGTCTCTCATTACTCTTGAGGGTTCTTCTAGCAGTTATACTTATCTTCATCTCTTCCTCTTTGACATAGGAACACTTTGAGGAATAACCCATTTGAGATCTCCACATGTAACAGTTGTCTTTGGTCCTGATTCCTTTCATAATCACTTCACTATCTTTGTTAAAAATTAGACATTCAGTTTTGGTGAAGTTAACATTCAGACCTTGATCACATAGTTGACTGATGCTTATTAGATTTGCAGTCAAGCCCTTAACAAGTAGAACCTTGTCAAGTTTAGGAACTCCAAGACAATCAAGCTTACTTGTTCCCTTGATTTCACCTTTTGCTCCATCTCCAAAGGTTACATGGCTTATGGTATGATGATGTAGGTCAGTTAGCAGGTCTTGGTTTCCAGTCATGTGTCTGGAACATCCACTATCAAAATACCACTCTTCTTTGGCTGAGATTCTGAGGGGAATGGGAGCTATTAGACTTGTAACATTAGTCTTAGGAACCCATTGCTTCTTGATGATAGGCCTGTGGTGTTTGGGTCTGGGTTGATAGTGGTTTTGCTGATGAACAGGGCTAGGATAACCATACAGCTTATAGCAGAAAGGCTTCAGATGACCAAATTTCCCACAGTAATGGCATCTTCATCTTTGGTGTTTCCCCTTCCGCTATTTTCTCCTCTGGTGTTATGACATATGATGTGACATCACAGGTTTACTTTTATTATGGATGCACTTAGGTTTGGCTTGAGGTTTGGCACCAGTGTGACTGTTCTCAGGCTTTGAGTCATTATACCCAATGCCAGATTTATCTCCTGTTATTTGTCCAGTTTGGAGAATCTTGTCTAAGGAGTCAGATCCATTGCTTAACATCCTTACATACTTGGTCATCTCTTCTAGTTTAAATTTAGGAACATGGCTTCAGTTTTCAACTTAGAGATGGTTTTCACATGATCTGCCTTCTCACTCTCCAGCTGTGCTATCTTCTGAATTTTAGCTTATTGATTTTCATCTAGCTTGGCATTCAGAACCACTGCTTCTGTTTGTAATTTGGAGATGGTTTCCAAGTATTCTACCTTCTCATCCTCAAGTTGAGTTATTTCCTTCTTCTGGCTTTCAACCTGTTTGCACAGCTCTACACTTTTATGACACAACTTTCTGTAGGTAGAGGCCAATTCTTCAAAGGTTACTTCATCATCACTTGAGTCTTCATCAGATCCCCATCTTCCTGTCAAAGCAGTCACAAGATTTCCAGCTTCCTCTGTTTCACTCTCATCAGACCAGGTGGCAGCAAGACTCATCTTCTGCTTCTTGAGGTAGGTTCCACATTCAGTCCTGATGTGTCCATACCCATCACATTCATAGCACTGTACCTCTTTTCCTTCTTTGAGCTTCTCATCTGATCTTGCTCTTCTTCCAGCATTGTTGGATTTACTGATGTCAAATGAGATGTTATTGACATTTGCCTTAGATCTTACATCCATCTTTTTCAACAGTTTATTGAACTGTCTTCCCAGCATTGCTACTTCATTGACCAAATCTTCATCAACCTCCTGACTCTTTTCCTCTTCTGTGTTTGACATAAAGGCCATGCTCTTGGTTTTCTTTTCAAAACCATCATTTAATCCCATCTCAAATGTTTGGAGGGAACCGATTAGCTCATCAACCCTCATGTTGGAAATGTCTTGAGACTCTTCTATGGCAGTCACCTTCATAGCAAATCTCTTAGGGAATGACCTGAGTATTTTTCTTACCAGTTTTTCATCTGTCATCTTCTCTCCCAGGGCTCCTGAGGCATTAGCAATTTCAAGGATACTCGTGTGAAATTCATGAACGTTTTCATCTTCTTTCATCCTTAAATTTTCAAACTTGGAGGTGAGCAGCGGAAGTCTAGACATCTTTACCCTAGAGGTGCCTTCATGAGTGGTCTTGAGAATGTCCCAAGCATCTTTGGCCACTTCACAGTTGTTTACCAAACTGAAAATATTCTTGTCTACTCCATTGAATATTGCATTCAATGCTTTAGAATTTCCAAGGGCTAGATCATCCTCCTCCTTGGACCATTGTTCTTCAGGCTTCTTCTCAGTAGTGGCTTCTCCTTCTTTGGTAATTACAGGATGCACCCAGCCTGTTAACACAACCTTCCAAGCCTTGTTATCAAGAGATTTTAGAAAGGCTACCATTCGAGGTTTCCAATAGTCATAGTTAGAACCATCCAAAATTGGTGGCCTGTGAACAGATCCTCCATCTCTCTCCATTGTACCAGAAAGTATTGTCCCTAGATCTCGCCCAGAACCAGAGCAGGATGCCTGCCCTGATACCAATTGAAATTCTGGTATCAGATATGAGATGTCGAAGGTAATGTCATAACACTAATATCTGAGTTACACTAATAGAAGAAAGATATAGAATGGTAATGCAAATGACACAAGCAATTGTTAACCTAGTTCGGTACAACTCACCTACGTCTGGGGGCTACCAAGCCAGGAAGGAAATTCACTAAAATAGAATCAGTTTAAAGACTCCCCGTACACTTCAACAAGTTACAGTCTTTCTCACCTAATCTCTACCCGTGCAATTTCTACCTAAGCACTCTTAGATATGAGAACCCACTCACTTCCCTACAATCACACCTGTGATCTTAAACAACAATCCCTTGAGAAAAGAAAACACTTTTCAATAACACACTCTTGATTTTACTTCACAGATTCAATCAAGAAGACACACACTTGATCTTGCTTCATAGCTTTGATCAAGTAGACACACGCTTGATCTTACTTCACAGCTTTGATCAAGTAGACACACACTCTTGCTTAACATCTTTAGAGTGACAAATTAAAACCACAAATCAGTCCAATTCAATCATCAAAAGATAACTTGAATGGCTTACAAGTCTCACGACTAAACAAACATAAACCCTAGCTCTCTCTCTATATTTCGCTCAGTATTGGTTGTGTTGTAAAACAGGTTTTCTAAGTCCCTTTTTATAGAAGCTTTCAGCTGGGCTTGGACATCTTGAAAACCCTAAATCTATTTTCCAATTAAATCTTTTCATAACAGCTGGTTAGATCTCCTGGGAAAATAAGTAAATCAGGTTGTAATCCATGATTGAATGCGCCTGCAAATCAGATCTTCAATCATACATAGATTGCCATTAATTGTGCAATCACAAAACACCAGACATTCACACTGAATATTTTGTGTACAGGATGTCATGACATCGGGTCTGACATCCTGGAAAAATCCTGCATAATTCCATAGTTCATTTTATAACTTCCAGCAGGTACACAAACATCAGATGTCATAACATCATGTATGACATCCTGATACAGTTCTGCATAATTTTGTTTTTCCATTTCAACTCCAGCAGGAACATATTATCAAAAGCCATGGCATTACATATGACATTCTGAAACAATCCTGCATGATTATGTTCTTGAACTCCAGCAGGTACATAGGATATCTTATGTTAAGACATCACACATAACATCTTGTGAACACTCTTTGTTTTACCAAAATTGTTGCCAACACTTAGAACCAACAGTTAACAAGCGGCAAAATGTCTTGACATATAAATGCAGTGCTTAATTTACGGTGATCTTGTTCAACGTTAGTTGTAATGCAACTGTGAGGTGGGTCTATTGAGGTTATATCCCAAGAGTCGCTTTTCTTTTTGTGAAACACAGCAAACCGAAACTTACAAAGGATGTTACGACATTCGATGGCATACCTTCTCGAATCAGTGTGTTTCACTGTGAAATCAACAGAGTTATTCATGTGAAAACTTTTAATAGATCGCACACATTCTTCTTTAGTGCGGAACATGTCTCCCACCTTTAACTCGCCTTCTGATCATGGATACGGGTTATAAAAAACACTGTTGGATGTTTCATCATCATGCAGATCCATGTTTGTCATATGTTGAGGAGGATTATATAGATGACTTGGAGGTAATGATGTTGGTTGCCTATCATCTTCAATGTTGTGGTTCAACATATGATCGACATGTGTCTCGGTCTCTTTTTCTTCTTCATCAACTACATTGACTTCTGCTTCTGCTTCTGGGTCGGCGCTAGGCTAGGTCAAGATGTTGCATGCATGAGACTAGAGGAGGCGCCAGTTTGATTGGCGCTAGCATTTGGCAAATGCACATGGGCGCCAAACCATTTGGCTGGCACATTCAATCTCAATTTTCCATGCATCCACACTTTTGCATGTCACGCCTTATAAATAGGCAAGATGTAGAAGCATGCTTCAATCCAAAAGAATTTTGATGAAGACAACATGTATCAATGCAAAAAGATAAGAGCTTCAAGAGAATGCAAAGCATCAAGTTAATCAAGCCACATATGCATAGCAACATTTGGTTCAAGCTTCATTATCAAGCCAACATTTTTTTGCAAATGTGTTGAATCACTTCTAAGGTATATCTAATTCACTCTTAAATTAGTATACAAGTGTTCAACAATCATGTTTTGCATTTCCATATTTAACCTAACCATTTGTTAACATGTTGAAATGAAAAACACATTTTTCTTAAGATATTTTTTTGTGTTTCAACAGTGTTAACCGGTTAACCATATGGGTTAACCGGTTAACTGCCCTGTTTTTGAACTTCTTAAGTTAACGTTATATGCGTTAACCGGTTAACCCATTTGGTTAACCGGTTAACACTGTTCGTTTCAGTTTTTCTTGGCCTCTTTTCATAAAAAATGTTTTCAAATAGTTATACCTTTTCCCTAATTTTTATGAAGAAAATTATACCTCTTTGAAAAGGTGTTTTGATCAATATAAATTCTGGAATTTTTAAATGAAAATTCACCTCCAAGAACTTTCATAAAAACTCAAGATAATCACTCTTTCATATTTTCAATTTCTCATAAAAGTGTTCATAACCAATTTTTGAGAAGAAACTTTTTAAACATTCTTGTTTCATCTCATTCCATTTATTGTTGAACACTTATATATTATTCATTGAGTGAATTATTTATCTAAGGAGAAGATCAATCAAGAGAAGATTGATAGTACTACACTTTATTCAAATCATCAAAGAAGATTTATTTCTGTTTGACTTGTGATCCAGGATTGTTGGATACAAGGGTTGAAGTTGCAAGAGGATTGTTCTTGCACACTTGATTATCTATAGGTTAGATAGTAAGCATCACCATTGGTGTGAGTAGGCTGTACAATAATTCTAACTATAGTGAAATCTCTTTCGAGTCGAAAGGGGAGTGGAGTACCTTCGGAGTGTGAAGGGAACCACTATAAATTCCGGTGTCTTTTTACTTTCCGCAATTTATCTTTCAGCACTTAAACGAAAAACAACCAAAAACCAGAAACAAGATAGAAGAAATTTTTACCACCTAATTCACCCCCCCCCCCCCCTCTTAGGCGCATTTACAACTTACACAAGAAACTCTCACATTTTTCCCACACCAACACTCACTTCTTCCTCAACAACATCAAGTCTTTCATTTGCAACAACCTCTTTCATCTGCACCAACCTCTTTCATATCTGACAAGATGTCTCTCCTCATAATGGGTGAATCGCACAGAGGAACAGTTGCAAACATAACAACTTATGTAAGCGTTTAATTCTTCTGTTATTTGTCTAGAATACCTTTTAGTAACGATACTTAATTTTTTGTTTATCTCTTATAAAGTAACGTGTTTTGTTGTTTGTTTTATAGGATGTTTCAAGGTTTCAAACTCGGGTCCACGAATACGTACACATGGACCCGATGATTCAACTATATGTCGAACTCACCGATTTTGGACATATAAGCAAAATAATGTCTTGGTCGGTGGATAATAAATTCATTTTTGCGTTATATGAAAGATGGCGTACCGAGACACACACATTTTGGTTTCCAACCGGTGAGTGTATTGTGACGTTAGAAGACGTCTACATGCTATTGGGACTGCCTATTGAAGGTAAAGCAGTAAATGGTAAAACCAAATATGTGAATTCAATTTGCATGGACCTCTTGGATGCTGACTTGTTAGATGATAACTCGAGAGGTCAAGGTATACTCCTTTCACGCCTTAAAGCATACTATAACAGCTTACAATTAGATGAGCATTCTACCAAAGAGGCTCTAATAATAAAAACTAGGTGTTACATTATGCTTTTAATTTGTTCTTTTTTATTTCTCGAAGGCAATGGTTCTAGTATGCATGTTATGTATTTACCTTTACTAAGACACATCAACCTTTTCTGGATGTGTTGTTTTGCTCCAAGCATGGGGTTGGTCCATACTACCGTCCCTAGCACCCGTCAACAACAACCCTTTGTAGCGGTGTATTCGTCACTTTATGATTTATTGATTAAATCAAAAGCAAAGCATACAAAGAATCGAGTCGCCACCGCACTTTTATTTATCCAAAGGAATGGCTAAAAAGCGAACAAAAGCCTAAGAAGTTTTACACATAGAAAACTAATGAAAAGATCAGAGATCTGGGTAAGGGGTTAATTACGCAATGGGAAGGTGTTAGGCACCCAAAACGTCCTAGGTACTCCTAGGGAGCCTTTTTCACAACTTGTTGTACGAAATGTTATTTGTTTATGAAATATTTATTGTGCAAACATGGATTGAAGGGATGAGAAGAGAATATACAAGTTATTATTTTTGTGTTCGAACGGATGAACCCGTTGCCTACGTACCTTTCCATGGAAGGTAAGGATCAAAACGTCGTAGTTCGGCTAAAAGATTTCCAAAATATGAATGGATTCATTTTAAAATAAAAGCCCTAAGGTCTTTCGTTATCCACGGGAGAAAACTCAACCTAATACAAACAACAAGTCCACCATGTGAGAAAAGCTTCAACTTGCTAGTGAAGAGTTAACCCTATAATAAGCAAGGAAGTCTTACAATTCAATCACTAAGGACAAAAGGTGAGATTAACATCAACCAGCTAGGATAAATCAAACCTATGGCTAATGTATGAAAACTTATCAAGAATGGACAAATCCACAAAACAATTGAGTGAGTGAAATTAACCAATTAGGATTATTCACAAAAAATGGTCAAAGCATGAGTAGAATTCAATTCAAAAGAAGTATTATGAAAATGAAGTTTGAAAAATCAGAGGCTTAAGGCCTAGGTTTCTAGTTTGAAAACAAATGAGAATGTTTGCACAATAGTTTTCAAGTTTGGGTTAGCATGCAAATGGAGGTTTAAAGAAACAAAAGGTGGGAGGGTGAGGAAGTAAAACTTCTTAGATGTTCACCTCTTGAGATCATATGTAGATGATTCAAGTGATTCCTTTGGAATAGGCCACAATGCAAATAACAGATGGACAAAGTAAATGGATACCGGCTGCCAATCAATGGACTTATACCAATCTCACAAAACAAAAATGGATGTCGGATGCCAATCAATGGACTTACACCAATCTTCCAAAGCAAACAAAACATGGATACCAGATGCCAATCAATGGACTTATTCCAATCTCACAAAACAAAAATGGATACCGGATGCCAATCAATGGACTTATACCAATCTCCTAAAACAAAATGGATACCAGATGCCAATCAATGGACTTACACCAATCTCCTAAAACAAAATGAAACAATGATACCAGATGCCAATCAATGGACTTATACTAGTCTCACAGAAATGATCATAGGAAACAACTGCCAATGAATGGACTTACAATTGACTCCTCACAAAACCAAAACAAAGAATGCAATAAGCAAGAGGAAACAAGTTGCCAATAAATGGTCTTACACTCGACTCCAAGGAAAGGAATGCCAATGAATGGTCTTAGTTCCAAATCCCTCCAGATCATAGGAAACAACTGCCAATAGCTGGACTTACAATTGACTCCTCAATGGACAAAACAAAATGTCAGAAAGTGATGAACAATGTTTATGAAATGATATACAAGTAATGATGATAGATGCACAAAGGCACACATAAGCAAATATGCACAGATGAATCAAGTAAGCAAACAAACAAGTCAATTAGCACACACTATATACAATCAATTAGGCTCAAGCAAGGTTAGGCTTTACAGCCAACTGGAATGGGGTATTTTGTGCTCTTAACCCTAACATTGAGAGTTAGGGTGAAGCAGATGAAATGGAGATGAGGGGTGTGCCTCATAGCTCTTATCCCTGGTCAGGGAGAGCTTTAAACAATGGAAAGTGTGGGAGTTCAGAAAGTTGGAACTCTTCTCCATAAATGATTTGACTCTATAAGATCTTGGGTTATTATTCACAATGCATCAACATATGGTGTGAGCAAGGTGAATGACACACTGAGTAGCAGGAGATGGACTACACATCTCTTTTATCTGCCAATTGCCTCATAAGAGGACTTTTCCTACTTGGCACAAAAGATAAACAACCACAAGCATTGCCTCTTAAGGAGGGCTTCAGACAGGTGTCTACCAATAACAGTAGGTCTTCCAGACTACATGAAGATTAGAGGTTATACCTAAGTGGTTAAGCAACCAAGCAAGGCAAAGTTCACAATGAACTTAAAGCAACTTAGGTACCTCTTGAAGTGCAGATTCGGATTTGGCTTGTTTCAAGGCTTGTGATAGCTCCAATATTCCTCTATGATGCTTAGTGAGATGATTAATGGAGAGAATGAAGTTCAAACACACTTGAATTCAGCAGAATTTGAAGTCACCATGGATGCTTCAAGCTACGAGTATGCTTCAATATGGCACGGTTTCTCTCTATTCCACGTCCAATCTTGCTCAACAATACCTCAGGAGCATGAATCAACCAATAGAATATGCTTTTGTTTGAAGAAATTGCAAAAAAAATTGAGAGAAAAGTTTGGAGAATCTTTGGATCTAGATCTGAAATTCAATGTTAATGCTGAAAACAGTTATGCTTTACAATATATATGCCATGCTAATCATGTTTAAAACCTGTTTAAGCCAAAGCTAATTGAAATTAATCACTTATGAGGTGTATGCACAAAAATGGTTTTTACCTCATGCATGGAATGCATGTGTGAACAGTACACGAATCCCATTCATTTTCACTTAAAATCAATTTTTAAAACCAATGGTAATGGCAAAAAGTTCAAACAATGGTTCATTTTTGAATTTTGAAATTTCCCTCCAAAAAGCCCATGGATTAACAAGTGATCATGTGATGACAATTCATGTAATGTGGTGCATGATTTGGAAATTAGAGGTCAAGAGGAGAATATTTCAAAAAGAACCACTCATTTTGGAGCTTTGGTTGAAAAGTTATGCTCATTTGAAGTCCCATGCACACTTTGTCATGATTTGATCATATCTCCTTAACCACACCTCATATGCTCATGATCTTGGACATTTTGGAAATAGGAGAGAAAGATTTACAACTTTCATGTTCAACAAAATTTCATTTGAAGCTTTCTTGATGATGTAATATTGAGTTGAAGTTGGTCCAAAATCTTTCCATTTTTGGAAAGTTCAAATTATAGGTCACTTTCTATTTTTGGAAATTTTTGACTGGACCTCAAATTCTTCAATGTGAGTGTTTGAAATGTCAAATGAGACTTGTTTGAACATAAATGAAGTATTTCTAATCACTTCCCACCTCCAAATCCACAGTTGACTTTGCAGTTGACTTTCTAGGTCTTCAGATGACTTGACAATGTTCTGATGAGATTCAAGCCTCTACCATTTGGGATTTTGCTTCAAAATGACATCATAGCTCATATGAACTCTTGTGAATGGTTGTGGGGTCCAAATCTCAAGAATGACCACCATCTATTGCTCAATGAATGTCCTGAATTGCCTTGACCTGTTATTGCTTCATCTGCAAGACAAAGGTTAGATGACATATTTTTGTACTTTTGGTTAGTGATAAAAAGAAAAGCAATGACATACAAATGCAAGGAATGCTTGGTGATCAAGAACCACTCTCAAACAGATAACCCACCCACAAGGAAGGCAGCAAGGTGTCCAATGATCCTTGAGGCAATGCAATGATATGATATGATGCCATGAGGGATCTTAGGTAAAACTGACACTGCGTGAACAAGACACGACTGGACTAGAGACCTCACTGGGGAGTAAAGGACTCAAACTGGGGAAAAGAAGAATTCCAAAGGAAGACAAATCCATTGGAAATACTGAAGCTGACTCAAACTATCCATGAAGGATACTTCGGATGAAAATCCGGACTCGGACTAGGGAAAGATCCACACAGAATCTCCCTGCCGGGGAAAACTGCATATATTGGGGAAAACGCCAATACAGCAAAAGGGCTAAATCACCACAGAAAACTCCACTAGGGAATGTCTAACAAAGGAGACTCTCCTGGAGAAAAAACTGCAAGATGAGGCGTTACCGGCTACTGGGTAACAAACTCAAAGAGACATGTGATCTAAACATCGGTTACTGGGTGAAAGAACAACAAGCTCAGGAAGAAATGAATATCTAAGACCGGTATAAGGGTGAGAGATATCAATCAACCAAACATCTAAGAAAGGCCTGAAAAAGGTACATCAACTCAGGAAAATCTGACTCCACAGGGGACCAAGGTCATAATAGGGAGCAGAAAGGAAGGAACACCAGGGATACCGGTTACTGGGTATATAATAGGTGACCGACCGAAACGTGAATTGGTATATATGCCAAAACACTCATCATCCGAAAGGAGGGCTTGAAAAAGCAAATCGACTTACAGGATGGACATTCGACTCCGCAACGGGAAAATGAATCTTACTCAGCTGGGGAAAAAACCCAAAGAGCGCATGAGATATAATATCCATTACCGTCAGAACGTGGATAGTATACTCGCATGAGATATATTATCTATTACCGTCAGAACGTAGATAGTATACTCGCAAGGAAGGAACACCAGGGATACCGGTTATTGGGTATATGATAGGTGACCGACCGAAAAGAGAGACAATCGATACCAACACCAACAGGGTAAACGAGTGATAACTCACAGGGGATAAATTGCAAGCATCCGGCAATTATCCAAGAGACATATCAAATATTCGATTCTACAAAGGAATACGAATCTTACTCGACTGGGGAAACACAACAGGCTTCGACTAAAGAGTGCATGAGATATATTATCCATTACCGTCAGAACGTGGATAACATACTCGCATGGAAGATTATCCACAACCAGTTACTAGGTTAATAAAGGATAAATCAACCGAAAAGAAAGGCATCAGGATACCAAAACTAGGTATATAATGATGACCGATCAAAGGGAGCAACAATCATTACCAGGCAAAAGGGTAAATGAAAGAGAACTCACGGGGGATGCATTGATAAACATCAATGATCCGGGGAACAAATCACTGGCAAACGGTGAAAGGACCCGCTGAGGATAAAATTGCTAGCATCCGACAATTATCCACAAGGAAAGATCTACTGGGGATACAATTGCTAGCATACGGCAATTACCCAGAAGAAAGAGGGAATATCAACATCGAATATTGGATGAAGATAACCACAAAGAGTAACCATCATCAGTTAGGATGAACAACAAGGTTAACTCTGCAAAGGAGAGAAATTAGGATTTACAACTACCGAATACGGGGTAGAAGACCAAAAACTCTGGCTGAGGATAAAATTGCTAGCATACGGCAATTATCCACAAGAAAGCACAGACTCCGCTAGGGAGACAACAACAACATAGGATTTACAACTACTGAATACTGGGTAGAAGACCACAAAATCCACCATCAACTAGAATGAACCACAAAGGTTACCTCTGCTAGGGGATAAAAAGTAGGATTTATAACTACCGAATACATGGTAGAAAACCAACAACTCTCTGCGTGAGGAATGAAAGAATCACAACTCCGTACGGGGGAACAAAATAGGGTTTATAACAAACCACCAACTGCTGAAGAGCAAGAAAAATAGGATTTACGACTACTGAATACGGGGTAGAAAACCATCGACTCTTGCTGAGGAACAAAGATGTTCACAAACACCTATTCCACAAAAGGGAAAAAAGGCATACAGGATTTACAACTACCGGGTACTAGGTAGAAAACCAACAACTCTCCTGAGGAATAAAAGGTATATAACCACAAATTCCGCCAAGAGGAAAAGGAAACATAGGACTTACAACTACCGGTTACTGGGTAGAGGCCCAAACTCCGCTGGGGATAAAAAGAATTATTGTCGGTTACTGGGCAATTTATTCATTTATTCCACAGGGAAGCACAAGAGACAGTTGAAAAATGCCAATTCAGGATCAAACCAAAAAGGAAAACTGAATCAAAACTCGTCCTAATGAGGATATAACTCAATAGGAAGATCCATCCCAATATATGTGTTGGGAGGGAATGGAAAAAACCGTCATCCACGAGGATATATCTCAGTGGGGAATTGCAGAAGGAAAGACAGACACTTTCTGCTTATGGGGCTGACTCTATATTGAGAGATTAGACACCCGACATCTGCTTGGGAAGATCTACTGGAGAGATCTATATCACCATTAGCAGGAGATAACAAACAAAAGATATATGGAAAAAAATGCAATCATGAATATCTGAATGTTGAAATTATGCATGAATATGCGTGATTTATGTTTGATGAATGCTGACAAAACAGACATATCTAACACAAACAGGCCCAGGAATCAAAACACCCGGTACTACACTTCCAGAGGAAGAATCCAAGGAAATCCAACTGGAAAGCCAATCAGCTGGAGATCTACATGCTAAAAAGCAAAGATCAGAGATATCAAAGAAATCACAAAATCTCTGAGTGATGGATCATCAATCAACCCAACTGGGGAACAGAAGTTCACAACAGGCAGAAACTGCCACAAAGACAAATCTGTTGGGTAAATGGAGAAATCCCGAGATTTCTGCAGAGGATCCTCAGTATCAACTGGGAAACAAGAGTTCACTGCACAAGCAAGAACTGCTGAAGAGAACAGAACACACAAGTAGAATCTAGCCGCACAAGCAACTCTACTGGGGATACTGTCAGCCACTTCATTGGGGATAAACCCACTGAGGGAAAATAGATCTCACAAGTAGATTCTGCCACAAGCCACTCTACTGAGGATCAAAAGTATCAGGAAATCAACCAAATCTATGAATGATAGATCACCAACCAACCCATCTGGGGAACAGAGGTTTACAACAGGAAGAAACTGCCACAAAAGCAACTCTGTTGAGGATACCAAATCCGTTGGAGATACTGCAGGGAAAATCACACAGATACAAATCCACCATATCACAAATCTACTGGGGAATTATCTGAGGAAGAGAAGGAGAACTGGTGATCAACCACCAAGTGCTGAACCTTCCAAGAAGAAACCAACCGCTGAGGAGGAAATAATCACTGCTCTGCTGAAGGGATAAGAGGTGAAAACCTCAACAAGCACTTTGATGGGGAGATATAGCACAAATGAAGTATATCACGCCAACAACTCCGCTGGCGACTGTACTGAGGAAACAGACGAAGTACCGGAATATCAACCCACCAACTACCGAATCTTCCAAAAGGAAAGCATCCATGCTGGGGAGAGAATATTGTTGGAGAGGACTGTGAAGTTCTCAACGAACACTCTGCTAAGGGAACAAAATCTCAACAGAAGCTCTGCTTAGGGAACAACCCTATCAACAATCTGGATAAAGAGGATACAACCATGCCAGGAATATGAACAAATGTCTTACCCTGTTGGAAATCATGCCACCCTTGGGAGAGCACTGCGAAATTCTTAAGTATCCTTTCATCATTGTGAATGTTCACTTTGTTAAAAACAACAATTTGAAAAATTTATTTGTTTAAAACAATCACATTTTATCAATTAAAACATGCAAAACATTTGTTGAATTGAAACAAATAAGAATGCAAATAATTGGATAAAAGCTCAAATTGATTTGATGGAATGGTAGTCTGCAAATGGCAAGACTCCATAGATCTGTACAAATTTGAAATCAGTGATATATATTGGAAGAGGGCTACATTGAACATAATGATCCTTTCTCTACCAATTTGAATTTCGATGTATTCGAAGCTTCGGTCGACGACGAATCGAAAATCTCTGACGAAAAGACACCTGCGAAACAGAAATTCTTGTCAGGATGCAGTTACTTGCCAAATCCCTAATTTTTGCCTAGATTGCCCCAGGGTGAGGTACTCAATCTAGCGGGATGCAAATATTCTTTTTTTTCCAATGTCTCCAACTTTTTCCTGGATCGCCCTTTCGGGTTCTCCACCGAGACGCTCATTTTTGCCTAAGTCGCCCTTTCGGGTTTTCAACTTAGCGAGCTATTCTGTTTTTCTTTTATACTTTTTTTTAGGAAAATTATTTCTTGACTGCATCTTAATTCACATGACGAGTGAAATCCTCCCCATCCATTGTTGTAAGCATCAAAGCTCCGCCTGAAAAGGCTCTCTTAACAACATATGGACCTTCATAGTTTGGAGTCCACTTGCCCCTGGAATCGGGCGCGAAAGACAAGACTTTCTTGAGCACAAGGTCACCTTCTTGGAAGCACACGAGGCTTGACCTTCTTATCGAATGCTTTCTTCATTCTCTGCTGATATAACTGACCCTGGCACATGGCCGTCAATCGCTTCTCTTCAATCAAATTCAGTTGGTCGTAACGACTCTGAATCCATTCAGCATCAGTCAACTTGGCTTCCATCAAGACTCTCATTGATGGGATCTCCACCTCTACTGGGAGAACAGCCTCCATACCGTAAACAAGAGAGAAAGGGGTTGCCCCTGTTGAAGTGCGGACAAATGTACGATATCCATGTAAAGCAAATGGCAGCATCTCATGCCAATCTTTGTACGTGACTGTCATCTTCTGGATAATCTTCTTGATATTCTTGTTAGCAGCTTCAACAGCCCCATTCATCTTGGGTCTGTAGGGAGAAGAGTTATGGTGTGCAATCTTGAACTCAGCGCACAACTCTTCCATCATCTTATTATTCAGATTAGATCCATTATCAGTAACGATCTTATCAGGCACACCATAACGGCAAATCAGCTGATTCTTGATAAACTTCACGACCACCTGCCTGGTCACATTCGCATACGAAGCGACTTCAACCCATTTGGTGAAGTAGTCAATTGCTACGAGAATAAACCTGTGTCCGTTGGACGCTTTCGGTTCAATCATGTCGATCATGTCAATTCCCCACATAGAGAAAGGCCATGGTGATGAAATCACATTCAGAAGTGTCGGAGGAATATGAATCTTATCCGCATAAATCTGACACTTGTGGCATTTCTTCACATATTTGCAGCAGTCAGACTCCATTGTCAGCCAATAGTAGCCTACTCTCAGCATCTTTCTAGCCATGGCATGTCCATTGGAATGAGTACCAAATGAACCCTCATGGACCTCAGTCATCAACAGGTTTGCTTCGTGTCTATCCACGCATCTGAGCAAAACCATATCAAAATTTCTCTTGTACAGCACTTCACCACTGAGGTAGAAACTGCCCGACAACCTTCTCAAAGTTTTCCTGTCTTTCACAGATGCCCCAGGCGGGTAGACCTGGTTCTAAAGGAAATTCTTGATATCAAAATACCAAGGCTTATCATCATGTACTTCTTCAACTGCAAATACGTGAGCTGGTCTATCCAAGCGCATCACGGTAATATTGGAGACTTCATTCCAATACTTCACCACAATCATCGAAGCAAGCGTAGCAAGCGCATCTACCATCCGATTATCCTCTCGAGGAATATGATGAAAATCAAATTCAGTAAAGAACGTTGAAATCCTCCTCGCATAATCTCTATACGGAATGAGACCCGACTGATTCGTCTCCCATTCTCCCTTGATCTGATTGACAACCAAGGCCGAATCACCATACACATCAAGATGCTTGATTCTCAAATCAATACATTCTTCTAATCCCATAATACAGGCCTCATACTCAGCCATATTATTCGTGCATTTGAAAGTTAGCCTTGCTGTAAACGGAATATGCGTGCCATGAGGAGTAATGATTACTGCCTCAATTCCATTTCCATACTGATTCACAGCGCCATCAAACACCATCGTCCATCTAGAACCAGGTTCCGGACCTTCATCAAGTGTAGGCTCATCACAATCTTTCATTTTCAAATACAGAATCTCCTCATCTTGGAAGTCGTACTGAACAGACTGATGATCTTCAATAGGCTGGTGCACTAAATGGTCGGCCAAGATACTACCTTTGATAGCTTTCTGAGCTCGATACTTGATATCATACTCAGACAACAACATCTGCCAACGGGCAATCCTCCCGGTTAAAGCAGGCTTCTCGAAAATATACTTAATTGGATCCATTCGGGATATCAACCAAGTTGTATGATTTATCATGTACTGGCGTAAACGCTTAGCAGCCCAAGCCAAAGCACAGCACGTCTTCTCAAGCATAGAGTATCGAGACTCACAATCAATAAACTTCTTACTGAGGTAGTAGATAGCAGATTCTTTCTTCCCTGATTCGTCTTGTTGACCGAGTACACAACCCATCGAGTCTTCAAGAACGGTCAAATACATAATCAGAGGTCTTCCTTCTACAGGCGGAGACAAGATCGGAGGTTCAGACAGATACTCCTTGATACTGTCGAAAGCTTTCTGGCAATCCTCGGTCCAATCATGAGATTGATCTTTCCGGAGGAGCTTGAATATCGGCGCACATGTGGCAGTCATGTGGGATATAAATCTGGAAATATAGTTCAAGCGGCCAAGAAAACCTCAGACTTGCTTCTCAGTTTTGGGTGCAGGCATCTCTTGTATTGCTTTGACCTTTGCAGGATCAACCTCAATACCTCTCTCGCTGACAACAAAACCCAACAACTTGCCAGAACGGACTCCAAATGTACATTTGTTCGGATTCAGACGAAGTCTAAACTTCCTCAAACGCTGAAAAAGCTTCAACAAATGCTCAACATGTTCAACTTCCGTTCGGGACTTAGCAATCATATCATCAACATAGACCTCTATCTCCTTGTGCATCATATCATAAAACAAGGTAGTCATAGCTCGTTGATACGTGGCTCCGGCGTTCTTCAAACCGAAGAGCATTACTCGATAACAAAATGTTCCCCAAGGTGTGATGAATGTTGTCTTCTCCATATCCTCGGGTGCCATGTTGATTTGATTATAACCGGAAAATCCGTCCATAAAGGAAAAGACTTTGAATTTGGCTGTATTGTCTACCAACATGTCAATGTGTGGTAGAGGGAAATCATCTTTCGGACTAGCTTTATTCAAATCTCTGTAATCAACACACATACGGACTTTTCCGTCTTTCTTAGGCACAGGAACAATATTGGCCACCCATTGAGGATACGTAGAAGTCACCAGAAACCCCGCATCAATTTGCTTCTGAACTTCCTCTTTGATCTTCACTGCCATATCTGGATGAGTTCTTCTGAGCTTCTGCTTCACAGGCACACACTCAGGCTTCAAAGGCAAGAAATGTTGCACAATATCTGTATCTAGACTCGGCATGTCTTCATACGACCAAGCAAAGATATCGGAATATTCTCGTAGCAAACTGATCAACCCCTTCTTGACAGACTCTTCAAGAAGTGCCCCGATCTTCACCATACGAACACAATCTTCAGACCCCAAGTTGACTGTTTCCAGATCTTCGAGATGCGGCTGAACGATCTTCTTCTCGTGCTCAAGGAGACGGGTAATCTCATCAGGAATCCCTTCAACATCATCTTCCTCTGCCTCGAATACAGGGAATTCAAAATTGGGAGATGGCGTTGGATCATTATGTTCAATGGGTTTTTAGAATCAACCTGCATAATGATTTTGGATAATAAAAACTTTAGAATTTAAACAAGCAAACCATTATGCAGATGAAAAGATTGCTTTTATTCTTGTTTTTAGGGTTTTTTGTGATCACCGATTTCATGCAAAAGCAAAAAGTGAAAACAAATGGAAAAACAAATGTTTAACATGCATTAATTGAATGAAATATCATTGTATAAATGCCGCCAACAATGTCATCACTTCTCCTTTTGGCATGGGAGAAGGGTTTTGAACAAAGTGAACATATTATGCTGACTTATGAATGATCGTAGGAACATCCACAGCGACCCAATTATGGCAGTCACCACCAGGGATAACAATGCTGCTCAAATCCTCTGCATCCTCTTCCAAGATAGCAGCAGTTTCTTCAGCTTGATTAGCATGGATGAAACCTCCACTCTTGAACAGTCCTTTCTCATTGAATACCCCAGAAGAATAGCCAATGCCAGCCCGGGATTTATTGTCTTCAAGCTCAATCATCTTCCCTAAACCAACAACTGCACCATATTCAATGGCCAGCTTCGCATCTCGATAGGAAGCAAATGAAGGAGACTTCTTCTCAATTGGCTCAGCAATAGATAAAGCTTGGAAAGGCGTTCCAACTTCATCTTCAGCATCAATATATGAGAAAGAAGACAGGTGGCTAACCAGGAGAGCCTTTTCTCCCCCTACCACAACCAATTTCTTATTCTTGACGAATTTCAGCTTCTGGTGTAGGGTGGATGTCACGGCGCCAGCCTCGTGAATCCATGGTCTACCAAGGAGACAACTATAAGATGGGTGGATATCCATAACCTGAAAGGTAACTTGGAAATCACTTGGTCCAATCTTGATTGGGAGATCAACTTCCCCAATCACGGTCTTGCGCGACCCATCGAAAACTTTCACAACAACACCACTCTGCCTCATGGGAGGCCCCTGATATGACAATCTCGAAAGAGTGGTCTTCGGCAATACATTTAAAGATGACCCAGTGTCCACCAACACGTTGGACATGGCATCAGTCTTGCAGTTCATGGAAATATGTAAAGCCATGTTGTGGTCTCTTCCCTCCTCAGGGAGATCAGCGTCACAGAAACTCAAAGTGTTGCAAGCAGTGATGTTTGCAACAATACTGTCAAACTGTTCAATTGTGACGTCATGATCAACATAAGCCAGGTCCAATACTTTCTGCAGAGCCTCCCTATGGGGTTCTGAATTCAGAAGCAAAGATAGCACGGAAATCTTGGACGGCGTTTGTAGAAGCTGGTCTACAACATTGTACTCACTCTTCTCGATGAGCCTCAGCATCTCATCACATTCTTCATTCACAATGCCACTAGGGCCAACAGAAGAAGCAGGAGTCTTTTGTACAGAGGAGGGTTTGGCAACAGGTGCCGGGTTCGGAACATTCACCGCAGTCCCAACCGGATGCTCAGTAGAATCAGAAACAACATGAGTCTTCGGGGGTGGAGAAAACACACGACCACTACGGGTCAACCCGCTCACATCAGCAATATTAACCACAGAAGTTGAAGGCAATGGCACTTTTTTCCCACCTTCCACAGCAACCGGATTATAACGAAAGGGAATCGCTTTCTCTGAAGAATAAGGCACAGGGCCTGCAGGCTTGATCACCAAAGAAGGAGAGACCTTCGGCTTGCTACCATCATAACGGATGACAACAGGCTCTGGGATTTTGAACACAGGGGAAATCACATTTACTTCTGGTTCATCTTCATCAACATTTCTTTTTTGAAGAATCTCAATGGTACCATCATCCAACAGCTCTTGAAGCTCTCTGCGCACTTGGCGGCAACCCAATCTATTGACGGAGCAGATACGGCATTTGTCATGGTCGTGCTCCATATGACTGTAATCACACAGCAGACGATGCAACTCGACCAATGACTGTCGAATATGGCTTACATATTTGACCTTGTATTTTCCAGGGCAACCCTGGACCATGTTAACCGACTTCCCATGCTCGGGCAATGGGTTCTTCGTAACATTGGGGCCTGAGTCCTCAAAGCTCAGAATGCCGCATCTCACAAGGTCTTGCACCTTAGTCTTCAATGGATAACAGTTTTCTATATTGTGACCGGGAGCACCAGAATGATAAACACAATGCTGGTCGGGCTTGTACCACCACTGCGGGTTAGAAGGTACAGCCGAAGGATCCCTCGGGGTAATCAATTTCCGTTCTATTAAAGAGGGATATAGCTCAGCGTATGACATAGGAATAGGATCGAAAGTGATCTTCTTCCTATCATAATTCAAATTAGCCTGATTACTGTTGTTACGAGGCTGGTAAGCCTGTTGCTGTGGGCGATGTTGCTGTTGATACTGAGGTTGTTGCTGATTATGCTGATTGTTGTCTCTGAAGACAGGTGCTATATGAGCCACCTGATGCTGACTGCTGGCATGACGCACAGGCTTCCTCTTGGCAGAGCGTCTTCTGGGTTTAGCATGGGATTGCACAGCATGTGCCTCCCCATCTTTCTTCTTAAACGCCCCATATCGTTTAGAAGAGCCTTCATCCTTGGATAAACGTCCTTCCCGGACTCCTTCCTCCAAACACATCCCCATGTTCACCATCTCGGTGAAATCAGAGGGAGCACTCGCAACCATCCGCTCATAATAAAATGAACTAAGAGTCTTCAAAAAGATCTTAGTCATCTCCTTCTCTTCCAGCGGAGGAGTAATCTGAGCTGCCAACTCTCACCACCTCTGGGCGTATTCCTTAAATGTCTCTTTGTCCTTCTGGGACATAGCTCTGAGTTGATCACGATCAGGAGCCATATCAACATTATATTTGTATTGCTTGACGAAGGCTTCGCCAAGATCGTTGAAGGAACGGATGTTTGCACTATCAAGGCTCATATACCAACGAAGAGCTACACCAGACAAACTATCCTGAAAATAATGAATCAGCAGTTGATCATTATCTGTTTGAGTAGACATTTTCCTGACATACATAACCAGGTGGCTGAGACGACAGGTGTTCCCCTTATACTTCTCAAAGTCAGGGACTTTGAATTTGACGGGTATCTTAACACCGGGAACCAAACAGAGTTCAGCAGCAGACTTGCCGAACAAATCTTTCCCTCTAAGGGTCTTCAATTCCTTGCGGAGCTCAAGAAATTGGTCGTTCATCGCTTCCATCTTTTCATTAACATCTGGGCCCTCAGACGGCTCAGAATAATAGATGGTGTCGTCTACCCTGGGAGTGGTATGCACGACAAGAGGAGGCATTGCAAGGACCGGGCTAGATGCCGGCATGGAAGCAAAAGTAGGAGCTGGAATATCAGGCATAAAACCTGGAGGCATACCCCACAGAAACCCGGCTGGCATGGCTGGCATGAAGTGGGCACTAGCAGCTGACACAGTTGACGTAACTACTTCAGATATAACAATCCTCTGGGGAGGAGTTGCAGGAGGTGGAGATGGTTGATTCTGGGCAGCGAGAAACTGTTCCATCAGAGCGCTCAGTCTAGCAACCTCTTCTTTCAGCTCACGGTTCTCTTGTTCAAGTTGATCCATCACTCTTGCAGAATTAGCTCGGGTGTAGTACTGATGAGTCAGCTTGTCTTCAAAATAAATGAAGAGCACAGAGTTAGGCCACAGACAAGAAGACCAGAACAACACCTGCTTATGCGAGATGATGCATGCAATGCTCGTGCATATGCTTTGTTTTTATTTCAAGGAACTTTTAGGGTTCTATTTGCAATTTTTTTGAAATTTAAAACATTTAATAGCATATAGAAAACATCTCATCGAATATATTTCGAGACAAAGAAGTACAGCATTGTCGATTATTACAAGGGAAAAGGAAAATAAACATCCTATGGATCCCTAGAAGCTCGAGATGCTGGAAGACGAGATACACAAAGCTTCTTGATCTCTCTCTCATATGCTGCTTCCATATCCGCTTTCTCCTTAGCAAGTCGATCATACTTCCTCTTCCAGAACTTGGAAGACTGAGGAAGCAGAGAAGTCCATGTATCATTCGGATCATCTATCACCTGATGTTCGAGGAATTCGATCAGAGCGTCCTTTTCCTTGATTTGCTGAAGCAACTCTTCTCTTTCACGGATCCAGGCACGTGAAAGGTCTTCTTCTCTCAACTCCTCTACGCCTTGGTTAGGGAGGGTTGAAGGCCCAACCACAACCAACGGTGTAGGTCTCGGATAATCATACGGCATAAG
Organism: Lathyrus oleraceus; assembly: GCF_024323335.1. Classification (NCBI taxonomy): domain Eukaryota; kingdom Viridiplantae; phylum Streptophyta; class Magnoliopsida; order Fabales; family Fabaceae; genus Lathyrus; species Lathyrus oleraceus. Next base: position 430,716,496 of record NC_066580.1, on the reverse strand, counting down.
ATACTCAGATGCTCTCTATCTGACCCAAGAAGTATACGGCTCCAAAGCAACGCAGTTCTTCGGACCCAACTCATTTCTACCCTTCTTGTGAATCTTGCGCCAAGCGCGGACCATCCTGGCTTTCAGGCCTTGGGGATCTTTACCCTCCTGAAAGAATACACCTTCTAACAGAATGTTATTAGGTTTATCCTTTAGGGGGAACCCAAGCTGACGACGTGCTAATATAGGGTTGTAGCTGATCCCACCACATGTACCAAGAAGAGGCACATTAGGGAATTCACCACAATAATCAATGATCTGAACTGTATCATACACACGATCATACCAAGAGATATCGTCATTAGTGAGAGACATAAGTCTCGTAGACCACCGTAGACATCCCTTGTTCTCCTTGAAAGCGACCGTCTGCGGTAAGTGAGAAATAAACCACTTATACAACAGAGGCAAATAGCATACAATAACTCCTCCACCCTTCGCATTCCTCAGATGCAAAGAGACATAGGCATCACCCAACAGAGTCGGAACGGGATTAAGAACTGAAAAGATCCTAATGGAGTTCACATCCACAAATTTGTCGATGTTGGGGAACAATACCAATCCATAGATGAGCAGCACAAATAAAGCCTCAAAGGCATCCTCACTCATGGCCTTCCCATAAACGGTAGCTTGAGCGACGAGGAAATCAGAAGGAAGACCCTGAATTCCACCTTTGGTGGTCATATGAGCTTTAACCAAGGATTCATCTATATGCAACAAGTTTGCGATCTCTCGAGAAGTCGGAATACTCTCTAAGCCACTGAACGGCACCTGATCCAGAACGGGAATACCCACAAGATGAGCATACTCCTCAAGCGTAGGCAACAGCTGAAAGTCCGGAAAGGAGAAGCAATGATACAGAGGATCATAGAACTGCGCCAAAGTACTCATCAACCTGAGTAGTCAACAGAGGCAGAAGCTTCCCATAACGAGCTTTGAAACCCAAGGGATCTAATACATAAGATGTCAGATTCCTTAACTCTTTCACATCGGGTTGTCTAAAGTTGTACTTCTTTGTATGCCTTTTTGGTCTTTCCATGTCTGAAAATTTTGCAAACAAACCCTTTAAGTTCCTTGAAAATTTTCTGATTTTTCTGATGACATGAATGCAGATGAATGCATGAATGTATGAATGCAGCAATCACACTCAAGGATCAAGCAAATCACACCAGACAAAGGTCATGGGAAAGCTCATAGTATCTTTAATATCAATCATCCATTTTGGTGGATTATGGTTTACACCTTATCAACACCCAGGTTCCATTGATATTAACAATACATGAACCGGCTCAATCATCCTTAATATCAATCATCCATTTTGGTGGATTATGGTTTTCACCTTATCGACACCCAAGTTCCATTGATATTAAGGATGTATGAACGACTCAACCATGAATCACGGGTTTATTGAGAGTCACGAGCATGGAGTCTCGGTTAAGAACCACCCAAAGGGAGTGTACTAGGGTTTAAACCTGCCGAACATGTTCTACAAGAGGTTCCCATAGTCATCATCCCATCTCTCGAATATTATCGGAGGAACGAATACTCGTATTCCAAAAATATTCTCAAGAGAGACTCTTATGAGTGTAGTATCGCGTAACAATCGCATCAGATCTTACATCTGAACGACTTCTGCACTACGTCCTAAAAATAGGCCAAGATGGGCTCGGTAAACTAAGGTCCTTGGCTTCTAAGGCACATGTTAAAAGAATAATGCCTAACCACAAATAACTTGTGTGACATTATTAATCCAACATGACCTCCACCAAGTGCATGGACTCGCAAGTCAACTTGCTAAGGAATACTCCACACAAGTCGACAAGACTATGTCATTCTCCTATCCTAAGGTGCACTCGAGTTCGGGTATAGAACTCATCTCACAGAGATCACCAAGCAAACAACAATTGTATATCAAGCAATTCAAGCATTACAATCAATACAGTAATCCCAAATTGTACAAAAATATGTCATATAACAAATAAACAATATCATACAACAAGGGTGAAAAGTAGGCAAAACCACCAAGGATGTATAGTCCCCAGCAGAGTCGCCACTTTTCTGTAGCGGTGTATTCGTCACTTTATGATTTATTGATTAAATCAAAAGCAAAGCATACAAAGAATCGAGTCGCCACCGCACTTTTATTTATCCAAAGGAATGGCTAAAAAGCGAACAAAAGCCTAAGAAGTTTTACACATAGAAAACTAATGAAAAGATCAGAGATCTGGGTAAGGGGTTAATTACGCAATGGGAAGGTGTTAGGCACCCAAAACGTCCTAGGTACTCCTAGGGAGCCTTTTTCACAACTTGTTGTACGAAATGTTATTTGTTTATGAAATATTTATTGTGCAAACATGGATTGAAGGGATGAGAAGAGAATATACAAGTTATTATTTTTGTGTTCGAACGGATGAACCCGTTGCCTACGTACCTTTCCATGGAAGGTAAGGATCAAAACGCCGTAGTTCGTCTAAAAGATTTCCAAAATATGAATGGATTCATTTTAAAACAAAAGCCCTAAGGTCTTTCGTTATCCACGGGAGAAAACTCAACCTAATACAAATAACAAGTCCACCATGTGAGAAAAGCTTCAACTTGCTAGTGAGGGGTTAACCCTATAATAAGAAAGGAAGTCTTACAATTCAATCACTAAGGACAAAAGGTGAGATTAACATCAACCAGCTAGGATAAATCAAACCTATGGCTAATGTATGAAAACTTATCAAGAATGGACAAATCCACAAAACAATTGAGTGAGTGAAATTAACCAATTAGGATTATTCACAAAAAATGGTCAAAGCATGATTAGAATTCAATTCAAAAGAAGTATTATGAAAATGAAGTTTGAAAAATCAGAGGCTTAAGGCCTAGGTTTCTAGTTTGAAAACAAATGAGAATGTTTGCACAATAGTTTTCAAGTTTGGGTTAGCATGCAAATGGAGGTTTAAAGAAACAAAAGGTGGGAGGGTGAGGAAGTAAAACTTCTTAGATGTTCACCTCTTGAGATCATATGTAGATGATTCAAGTGATTCCTTTGGAATAGGCCACAATGCAAATAACAGATGGACAAAGTAAATGGATACCGGCTGCCAATCAATGGACTTATACCAATCTCACAAAACAAAAATGGATGCCGGATGCCAATCAATGGACTTACACCAATCTCCCAAAGCAAACAAAACATGGATACCAGATGCCAATCAATGGACTTATTCCAATCTCACAAAACAAAAATGGATACCGGATGCCAATCAATGGACTTATACCAATCTCCTAAAACAAAATGGATACCAGATGTCAATCAATGGACTTACACCAATCTCCTAAAACAAAATGAAACAATGATACCAGATGCCAATCAATGGACTTATACTAGTCTCACAGAAATGATCATAGGAAACAATTGCCAATGAATGGACTTACAATTGACTCCTCACAAAACCAAAACAAAGAATGCAATAAGCAAGAGGAAACAAGTTGCCAATAAATGGTCTTACACTCGACTCCAAGGAAAGGAATGCCAATGAATGGTCTTAGTTCCAAATCCCTCCAGATCATAGGAAACAACTGCCAATAGCTGGACTTACAATTGACTCCTCAATGGACAAAACAAAATGTCAGAAAGTGATGAACAATGTTTATGAAATGATATACAAGTAATGATGATAGATGCACAAAGGCACACATAAGCAAATATGCACAGATGAATCAAGTAAGCAAACAAACAAGTCAATTAGCACACACTATATACAATCAATTAGGCTCAAGCAAGGTTAGGCTTTACAGCCAACTGGAATGGGGTATTTTGTGCTCTTAACCCTAACATTGAGAGTTAGGGTGAAGCAGATGAAATGGAGATGAGGGGTGTGCCTCATAGCTCTTATCCATGGTCAGGGAGAGCTTTAAACAATGGAAAGTGTGGGAGTTCAGAAAGTTGGAACTCTTCTCCACAAATGATTTGACTCTATAAGATCTTGGGTTATTATTCACAATGCATCAACACATGGTGTGAGCAAGGTGAATGACACACTGAGTAGCAGGAGATGGACTACACATCTCTTTTATCTGCCAATTGCCTCATAAGAGGACTTTTCCTGCTTGGCACAAAAGATAAACAACCACAAGCATTGCCTCTTAAGGAGGGCTTCAGACAGGTGTCTACCAATAACAGTAGGTCTTCCAGACTACATGAAGATTAGAGGTTATACCTAAGTGGTTAAGCAACCAAGCAAGGCAAAGTTCACAATGAACTTAAAGCAACTTAGGTACCTCTTTAAGTGCAGATTCGGATTTGGCTTGTTTCAAGGCTTGTGATAGATCCAATATTCCTCTATGATGCTTAGTGAGATGATTAATGGAGAGAATGAAGTTCAAACACACTTGAATTCAGCAGAATTTGAAGTCACCATGGATGCTTCAAGCTACGAGTATGCTTCAATATGGCTCGGTTTCTCTCTATTCCACGTCCAATCTTGCTCAACAATACCTCAGGAGCACGAATCAACCAATAGAATATGCTTTTGTTTGAAGAAATTGCAAAAAAAATTGAGAGAAAAGTTTGGAGAATCTTTGGATCTAGATCTGAAATTCAATGTTAATGCTGAAAACAGTTATGCTTTACAATATATATGCCATGCTAATCATGTTTAAAACCTATTTAAGCCAAAGCTAATTGAAATTAATCACTTATGAGGTGTATGCACAAAAATGGTTTTTACCTCATGCATGGAATGCATGTGTGAACAGTACACGAATCCCATTCATTTTCACTTAAAATCAATTTTTAAAACCAATGGTAATGGCAAAAAGTTCAAACAATGGTTCATTTTTGAATTTTGAAATTTCCCTCCAAAAAGCCCATGGATTAACAAGTGATCATGTGATGACAATATATGTAATGTGGTGCATGATTTGGAAATTAGAGGTCAAGAGGAGAATATTTCAAAAAGAACCACTCATTTTGGAGCTTTGGTTGAAAAGTTATGCTCATTTGAAGTCCCATGCACACTTTGTCATGATTTGATCATATCTCCTTAACCACACCTCATATGCTCATGATCTTGGACATTTTGGAAATGGGAGAGAAAGATCTACAACTTTCATGTTCAATAAAATTTCATTTGAAGCTTTCTTGATGATGTAATATTGAGTTGAAGTTGGTCCAAAATCTTTCCATTTTTGGAAAGTTCAAATTATATGTCACTTTTTATTTTTGGAAATTTTTGACTGGACCTCAAATTCTTCAATGTGAGTGTTTGAAATGTCAAATGAGACTTGTTTGAACATGAATGAAGTAGTTCTAATCACTTCCCACCTCCAAATCCACGGTTGACTTTGCAGTTGACTTTCTAGGTCTTCAGATGACTTGACAATGTTCTGATGAGATTCAAGCCTCTACCATTTGGGATTTTGCTTCAAAATGACATCATAGCTCATATGAACTCTTGTGAATGGTTGTGGGGTCCAAATCTCAAGAATGACCACCATCTATTGCTCAATGAATGTCCTGAATTGCCTTGACCTGTTATTGCTTCATCTGCAAGACAAAGGTTAGATGACATATTTTTGTACTTTTGGTTAGTGATAAAAAGAAAAGCAATGACATACAAATGCAAGGAATGCTTGGTGATCAAGAACCACTCTCAAACAGATAACCCACCCACAGGGAAGGCAGCAAGGTGTCCAATGATCCTTGAGGCAATGCAATGATATGATATGATGCCATGAGGGATCTTAGGGACAAAATTGGGGTCTTACACCCTTTCACATTCCCGTATGCATAAAAGTAAGTTCTTTAAAATGGACTATATTTACTTACTTTACCAATTATTATCTCTAAATAATATTTTTACCTTTATGGTGTAGATGGTCGGCACATGGTATGAGTTATAACAGATGTCCTAGACATTGTATTACCCAGTATCGCAATCTCTTGGATCACCTCCGACAGATGTATGGATACTAGCCTAATTATTTCGTGATAATTTGTTAATTTCTTCTACCACTGTGGAGATGAACAATAGTGATCGTGTTAAACTGCAGTTTGGTATGCTTTAACACATCCCAGATCCCCCAGCAAACCTAGGAGAATGACATCTACGCAAAGTTAACGCTCAATGGAACTTTAACCCATGGCAAAGCTTCGTTAGATCTGAGTGTCGCAAATGGAAGCACCGCCATGACCATGTCTTAACTGACGTTGTGATGTCAACTGAAGAAAAACCAAATCATCATTATATGGCTTAGTACAGATCGGTTGGTTTTGAGTTCATCGCCGAGGATATGTACCTATACGACCCACGCCAGGAAACTTACACACCATAAGACTTAACATCTAACCCCCAACAACATTGTCATACCGGCTACTCACAACCCCTTATCCGTCAAACTTTCTGTTCCACAAACACACAAACATACAACCCTAACATGCCATACACCCAACCACAATACCAAAAGCATACCACGTACTGTAAGACCCTAATTTTGACCCTAAGATCCCTCATGGCATCATATCATTTGCTCATTGTATTGCCTCAAGGATCATAGCATGATTGGCTCCTTAACCCTTGGGTTGGGACTCGTGTGAGTTGGTTAGAGACCACCAAGCATGCTTGAATTGTATATTATTGCTTTTCTTATTTTGTTTACTAACCAAAAGCACAAAAATATGTCGCTAACTTGTTTTGTTCTGAAGCTTAAGCAGTCATAAGATCCATTGCTCCTAGGAGGCTCCTATGCTCATTGAAATGGCCAGATGAAGATGAAAGTAGGCATGACAATGGTTCCCAAAGCTCTCAATCATCATATATGTCTCCCAAGTATCTCAATTTATCAATTTGATCAAGACAAACCAAAGGGTTTGAGGATTGTTTCCCAAGGAAACCCTAATTCAATTGTGCATTGACTGTGCCTTGCTCATGATAGGGACCAGCTGAGGGCTATGTCCCAGAAGGAGAATGAGACATTTAAGGAGTACGCCAGAGGTGGCGTGAATTGGCCGCACAGATTGTGCCGCCACTCGAAGAGAAAGAAATGACCAAGATCTTTTTGAAGACCTTGAGTTTATTTTATTACGAGAGGATGGTTGCTAGTGCTCCCTCGGACTTCACCGAAATGGTGAACATGGGGACGAGGCTAGAGGAAGGAGTCCGTGAAGGACGTATGACCCGGGATAAAGGCTCTTCTGCAAAGTGTTATGGGGCATTTGCAAAGAAGAAGGAGGGAGAGGCACATGTTGTGTCTTCCCATGTCAAAAGAAGACCCTTTGTGAAGAGGAAGACTGTTCGCCCTGCCAGTAACCAGCACCAGGTGGCTCATATAGAACCTGCCTTCAGGGAAGCTCAACATTATCAACAACAACAATAACAACATCAACAATATCAACCACATCATTGTCCACAACAGCAGGCCTACCAGCCTCGAAACAACAACAATACCAGCACCAACTAGGATAGGAAGAGGGTCACTTTTGATCCAATTCCAATGACCTATGCTGAGCTCTATCCTTCATTGATAGACAGTAAGCTGATTACTCCACGTGATCCACCCACTGTATCGACTAACCCTCAGTGGTGGTACAAGCCTGAGCTACATTGTGTATATCATTCCGGCGCTCCCGGACATGATGTGGAAAATTGTTATCCCATGAAGACCAAGCTGCAAGACCTTGTTAGAAGTGGGATTTTGTTTTTCGAGGACGTAGGTCCGAATGTTAAGAAGAACCCATTGCCCGAGCATGGGAAATCTGCTGTGAATATGGTCCAGGGTTGCCCTGGAAACTACAAAGTCCTATATCTCAGTCATATCATGCAATCTTTGGTCGAGATGCACAGACTGTTATGTGGATAAAGTCACTATGAGCATGACCATGACAGATGCCGAGTGTGCACTGTCAACGAGAGAGGATGCCGCCAAGTCAGGAAGGACATCCAAGACATGCTGGATCAGGGTGTGATCGAGATACTTCAGAATCGTGATGAGGATGAAGTGAATATTATATCCCCTGTTTTCAGAATACCAGAACCTGTTGTTGTCAGATATGATGGTTGCAAGAAGAAGGTTTCTCCCTCTCTTATAATCAAGCCAGTGGGCCCTGTCCCGTATTCCTCAGATAAAGCTGTTCCCTACAGATATAACGCAGTCGCGTTAGAAGATGGGAAGGAGGTGTCGTTGCCCTCCACTTCTGTTGTAAGTATATCTGATGTCAGTGGTGTGACCCGCAGTGGTCGTGTTTTCTCGGCGCCGCCAAAACCCCGAGATGACATGAGAATAGCTGATGTTGTTAATAATTATGTCGGTCCTGTGGGGACTTCTTCTTCTCCGAATTCGGCGCTTGCTGTGAAGGGCGTTGAACCTAATGTTGTTGTTAAAGCTCCTGTCCTTGTTGACCAACATGGCATTTTAAAAGAGGACTATGATGAGATGCTGAGGCTCATCAAGAGGAGCGAGTATAATGTTGTTGATCAGCTGCTTCAAACTCCATCAAAGATATATATCCTATCTTTGCTGATGAATTCTGAGCCACATCGCAAAGCTTTGCAGAGGGTGTTGGACGTGGCATACGTGGATCACGATGTCACCATTGAACAGTTTGATAGCATTGTTGCAAACATAACTGCTTGTAACAATTTGAGCTTTTGCGATGCTGATCTTCCCGAGGAGGGAAAAGACCACAATTTGGCTCTACACATTTCCATGAACTGTAAGGATGATGCCTTGTCTAATGTGCTGGTAGACACAGGATCATCGCTAAATGTGTTGCCAAAATCCACTCTAGCGAAACTTTCTTACCAGGGGCCTCCCATGAGGCAGAATGGAGTGGTAGTCAAGGCTTTTGATGGATCAAGGAAAACTGTGATTGGCGAAGTTGAACTCCCAATCAAGATTGGACCTAGTGACTTCTAGATCACTTTTCAGGTCATGGATATTCACCCATCATATAGCTGCTTTCTTGGCAGACCATGGATTCACGAGACAGGCGCCGTGACATCCACCCTACACCAGAAGTTAAAATTCGTCAAGAATAAGAAGTTGGTGGTGATAGGGGGATAGAAGGCTCTCTTGGTAAGCCATTTGTCTTCCTTTTCCTACATAGATGCTGAGGATGAGGTTGGGACTCCGTTCCAAGCCTTATCTATTGTTGAGCCTTCAAGGAAAGGAACTTCTTCATTTGCTTCCTACAATGAGGCGAAGTTGGCCATTGAGCATGGCGCAACTACTGGCTTAGGACAAATGATTAAGCTGGAAGACAATAAATCCCGGGCTGGCATAGGGTATTCTTCAGGCATTTTCAACAAGCATGGGCTGTTTCAGAGTGGTGGTTTCATCCACACTGTTGAAGACCAAGAGGCTGCTGCTATAGTGGAAGATGATGCAGAGGAAGATCTGGGCAACTTTGTCATCCCTAGAGGAATCTGCAATAATTGGGTCGCTGTTGATGTTCCAACAGTTGTCCATAAGTCCACGTAATGTGTTCACTTTTGTTTAAAAAACCTTCTCCCATGCCAAAAGGAGAAGTGATGACATTGTTGGCACATTAATACAATGATATTCATTCAATAATTACATGTTAAATGTTTGTTTTCCAAATTATTTTCTCTTTTTGCTTTTTTGCATGAAATTGGTGATCACTAAAAAACCTTAAAAAGAGAATAAAATCAATCTTTTCATCTGCATAATGATTTGCTTTGCTTGAATTTTGAAATCTCTTTTATACTCAAAATCATTATGTAGGTTGATCAAACCCATTGAACATAATGATCCAACACCATCTCCCAACTTTGAGTTCCTTGTATTTGAGGCCGAAGAAGATGATATTGAAGAGATTCCTGATGAGATTACCCGTCTGCTTGAGCATGAAGAGAAGATCATTCATCCGCATCGTGAGAATCTGAAAACAGTCAACTTGGGGTCTGAGGATTGTGTTCGCGAAGTGAAGATTGGGGCACTCCTGGAAGAGTCTGTGAAGAAGGGGTTGATTGAGTTGCTACGAGAATATGTCGACGTCTTTTCCTGGTCATATGAAGACATGCCTAGTCTGGATACTGATATCGTGCAACATTTCCTGCCTTTGAAGCCTGAGTGTGTGCCTATGAAGCAAAAGCTCAAAAGAACTCATCCTGATATGGCAGTGAAGATTAAAGAAGAAGTTCATAAGCAAATTGATGCGGGGTTTCTGGTGACTTCTGTAACACCCTTCTAAAATACCCCAAATATTTAATTAAAATAGCAACATATAAATCAGAGTAATTATGCAGTTAAGGGTGTCACACAAACAACTTCACACCATTCCTCAAAGTAGATTGTCATGCTCATTTATTTATCAAATAAAACGTTTGCATAGTACGCAGCGGATAGAAATTAAATCAATCATGCGGAACATGTAACACAATTACATGTAAAATTATTCAACAAGGTAAAACATCCCATCCCGATGTTACATCTATCAGAGCATGACCCACTAAGGAGACTACACTAGACTCCAAGCACTAGCTTCTACTCAATCACTGCTCGTTACCTGAAAAATAGTTGTAAGGGTGAGTTCCTCAATCAATATAATGAACATTATAAAATATCATGTCATGTTAAGTAATTTAACACATTAATCACCCTAATCACATCACACATTCAGTAACGGCACATCAATTCAAATATCATACTCAATACCAATACAATTCATGCTCATACTCAATATCAACACAAACCCACGTATAATATTGGAATACATCCATTCATATTATACGCCATACACATATTATGCAATGAGACTCCATGCATGCGGTACCGACTATTTGTGAACATATAGTTCACCTCACCGTCCAAATCCAGGCACGGCTACCAAGCCCACTAGTCCCACTCATTTGAGACCTAGTGACTCACTCACTAATTCCTCACCATGGGAATTAGCTACCACCCCAAGGGCTATGATATGCACGCTAATTCACCTAGCATGCAAACATCAACAACAGTCCAAAATGACTAACTCACTAATTCCTCACCATGGGAATTAGCTACCACCATAAAGGCCACAATATGCATGCTAATCACCTAGCAATGCTAAATCATCAACCACAATTCAAGAATAGACATATGCTCACACTCTAAGCCATAAAACAGTCTATTCACAAATGCACACATAACTGATACATTCACAAGATCATGCATACCATCACACATCAATCAGTATTTTATCACATAAGCATATCAGATCATGCCAAAGAATAACCATAGTATTAGCACACTCTACTAATACCTATACTACTCAAAACAACGGGAAATGATCCCTAATATATCGTACATCAGCTAAATCACATTACTCAGCTGAACAACCAAAAACTGCACAACAACAGCATAGAAAAATCACAATCCTGCCCATACGCGTACTGCCTAGTCCCATACGCGTATGGCCCATTTCTCAGCCAAATCCCATACGCGTAACACCATCTCATACGCGTATGTTACGCGTATCACTTCCCCATACGCGTACCAACAGAGACCAAACTACGTTCAAAACATCATCTTCCTCATCCATACGCGTATTGCCTAGTGCCATACGCGTACCAGACCATCTCATACGCGTATTGCCTAGTGCCATACGCGTATGACCAGAAACCAGACTTCCAGATCTGCTATGGCTTTCTCTGCTACGAGATCTATCCAATCCAACCTTCCACAGTCCAATTTTACATATTATTCGTTCATATCTTCTAACACAATTCATACCCTATTCGATTTCACAAAATCTAACATTATTACATCTAATTCCTACGAATTTCCTCCATTTATAATCCAAATTTCATTCATCCAATATTTCACAAATTTCATCATACATCATTCAAATCAGAGGTAAATCAATAGTCTATCACTACCCATTACATGTTATCCCATAATACCCATTAATCGACGATAAACCCCCCTTACCTGAGTTAATCCGGCAAATCCTGCAGCTTCAAGTTCTTCCTCTCTTCAACCCTTGTTCTCTGGTTCTCTTTGCCCTTTTCCACTTTTCTGCCCCTTTTTCCTTTTCACGTGAAAAATAAACCTTTTTACTAAATGGGACCTTTTCTAATTCCAACTTTTATTCCAATAAAATAATAACCCAATAATAATAATTCCAATAATAATCCAATTATTTAATTAAATTAATAAATATATTATTAACTTAAATTAAATAATTATCTTATTTTATCGGGGTGTTACAACTCTTCCCCACTAAAAGAGTTTTCGTCCTCGAAAACATACCTCAAGCGAATAACTCTGGATAAGACTCCTTCATCTGACTCTCAAGTTCCCAAGTCACATTGCCACCTGCTGGTCCTCCCCAAGCTACCTTCACCAAAGCAATCTCTTTACCCCGCAACTGCTTCAACTCTCGATCCTCAATCCTCATAGGTGATGTTTCAACAGTCAGGTTATCTCTCACCTGGACATCATCTACTTGGACCACATGCGACGGATCATGAATGTACCTCCTCAACTGAGACACATGAAAAACCTCATGCAAATTCGCAAGTGACGGTGGTAAAGCGATACGATAGGCTACTTCCCCTATCCTCTCCAAAATCTGATAAGGACCAATAAATCGAGGTGTCAACTTCTTCGACTTCAAAGCTCGACCAACCCCAGTTATCGGAGTAACACGAAGAAACACATGATCTCCCTCTTGAAACTCAAGTGACTTCCTCCTCTTGTCGTGATAACTCTTCTGACGACTCTGAGCAATCCTCATCTTCTCCTGAATCATCTTAATCTTTTCCGTAGTCTGTTGAACAATCTCCGGTCCAACCACAGCACTCTCACCGGACTCATACCAACATAAAGGCGTCCGACATCTCCTACCATACAAAGCTTCAAATGGTGCCATACCAATGCTCGAATGAAAACTATTGTTGTAGGTAAACTCAATCAAAGGTAAATAACAATCCCAAGCACCTCCCTTTTCCAAAACACAAGCTCTCAAAAGATCCTCTAGTGACTGAATCGTCCTCTCAGTCTGACCATCAGTCTGCGGATGATATGCAGAACTCAATCTCAACTTGGTTCCCAAAGCCCTCTGCAAACCTTCCCAGAACTTCGATGTAAATCTAGGATCTCTGTCCGAAACAATACTCGACGGAATACCATGCAAACTTACAATTTTCTCAATATACAATTCAACTAATCTCTCCAATGGATAGTCCATTCTGATCGGAATAAAATGAGCCGATTTTGTCAATCTGTCAACAATCACCCAAATAGCTTCAAAATTCTTAATCGTTCTTGGTAAACCAGAAACAAAATCCATACTAATACTATCCCACTTCCACTCTGGAATAGCCAACGGTTGCATTAGCCCAGACGGCTTCTGATGCTCAATCTTTGACTTCTGACAAGTCAAACAAGAATAAACAAAACTCGCAATTTCTCTTTTCATTCCCGGCCACCAAAATAACTTTTTCAAATCATGATACATCTTCGTAGCCCCAGGATGAATACTCAAGCCACTACGATGTCCTTCCTCAAGAATACTCTTCTTCAGTTCGGTAACATCCGGAATACATACCCGATTACCAAATTTCAAAACACCATTCTCATCAACTCTGAATTCACCACCTTGACCTTGATTCACTAGAGTCAACTTATCAACCAAAAACACATCGAATTTCTGACCCTCTCTAATCTCATCCAGAATACCACTCGTTAACTTCAACATTCCCAATTTAACACTATTGTGAGTACTCTCACACACCAAACTCAAGTCTCTAAACTGCTCAATTAAATCCAATTCCTTAACCATTAACATAGACATATGCAATGATTTCCGACTCAATGCATCAGCCACTACGTTTGCTTTACCCGGATGGTAGTTCAAACCAAAGTCGTAATCCTTCAGAAACTCTAACCATTTCCTCTGTCTCATATTCAGCTCTTTCTGATCAAACAAATACCTTAAACTTTTATGGTCACTGAAAACCTCAAATCTTGACCCGTACAAGTAATGCCTCCATAACTTCAGAACAAATACCACAGCTGCCAACTCTAAATCGTGTGTCGGATAGTTCCTCTCATGAACCCTCAGTTGTCTCGAAGCATAAGCTACAACCTGCTTATTCTGCATCAAAACACCACCCAAACCCAACAATGAAGCATCACAGTAAACCTCAAATGGTTCCGACGAACTCGGTAATATCAGAATAGGAGCAGTAGTTAACTTTCTCTTTAACTCTTGAAAACTTTCTTCACACTTTGAGTCCCAAACAAACGCTTGCCCCTTTCTGGTCAACATCGTCAACGGTAATGCCAACTTAGAAAATCCCTCAATGAATTTCCTATAATAACCTGCAAGTCCAAGAAAACTCCTTATCTCAGAAACTGACTTCGGAGCTTCCCACTTAGATACCGCTTCTATCTTAGAAGGATCAACAGCAACACCACCTCTGGAAATCACATGACCAAGAAAACTAACCTCTTCTAACCAAAATTCACACTTAGACAGTTTAGCAAATAACTTCTTTTCTCGCAGAACTCCCAAAACCACTCTCAAATGTTCAGCATGCTCTTCTTCAGATTTCGAATACACCAAAATATCATCAATAAACACCACAACAAACTGATCTAGGTGCGGATGGAAAATCCTATTCATATACTCCATAAATACTCCAGGCGCATTAGTCACACCAAAAGGCATTACAGAATACTCATAATGTCCATACCTTGTTCTGAAAGCAGTCTTCTGAATATCCTCAGTTTTCACACGTATCTGATGATATCCCGACCTCAAATCTATTTTGCTGAACACACTCGCACCAACCAACTGATCCATCAAATCATCAATCCTCGGCAAAGGATACCGATTCTTGATCGTCACTTTATTCAGTTGCCTGTAGTCCACACACAACCTCATAGTACCTTCTTTCTTCTTAACTAATAACACTGGTGCACCCCACGGCGACACACTCGGACGAATAAATTTCTTATCCAACAGATCTTCCAACTGACTCTTCAATTCAGTTAACTCAACAGCAGACATACGGTACGGAGCCATCGATATCGGCCTAGTACCAGGTACCAAATCAATCGAGAACTCAACTTCACGCTCTGGCGGTAATTCATTCACTTCTTCAGGAAACACATCAGGAAAATCACACACCACAGCTAGATCGCAAATCGCCAGTTTATCTTTAGCCTCCACAGTCGCTAGCAGCATAAACAACTCTGCCCCATCTGCTACTGCCTCATTCACCTGCCTTGCAGATAAAAACAAACTCTTTCCTTCCTCAGTCTCAGGAAAGATCACAGTCTTATCAAAACAATTGATATAGACTCGGTTAAACACCAACCAGTTCATACCCAGGATAACATCAATCTGCACTAGTGGAAGACACACTAGGTCCATCCCAAAGTCTACCAAAAATACTCAAAGGACAATTTAAACAAACTGAAGTAGTAGTCACTGAACCCTTCGCAGGAGTATCAATCACCATACTTCCATGCATCTCAGATATCTCTAACTTAAGTTTCACAGCACAATCCAAAGATATAAAGGAATGAGTCGCACCTTTGTCAATAATAGCTACAAGAGGAAAGCCATTAATATAACACGTACCTCGGATCAAACGATCATCTGCAGAAGTCTCAGAACCCGATAAAGCAAAGACCTTGCCTCCCGACTGGTTCTCTCTCTTCGGCTTAGGACACTGTGGACTGATATGACCCACCTCTCCACAGTTGAAACAAGTCACAGTCTTCAACCGGCAATCTGCAGCCAAGTGACCACCTTTTCCACACTTGAAACACTTCTTCTCATTACTGGTACACTCATGGATACGATGTCCAGCCTGACCACATCGGAAACACTTAGCAGGGGCACTGGAGTCTCCCCCACTAGGCCTCTTCATCCCACTTTGTCTCTGGAAACCTTTGCCAACTGCATACGGTTTCCCACGATCATTCTGATTCTTGCCTTTCCTATCAACCCTTTGCTGATAGCTTTCCGCTCTGGCCTTGGTATCCTGTTCAAAAATCCTGCAACAGTCAACCAAATTAGAAAACACTCCAATCCGCTGATACCCAATAGCCTGCTTGATCTCGGGACGTAACCCGTTCTCAAACTTCACACACTTTGAAAATTCCCCAGTAGCCTCGTTATAGGGAGTGTAATACTTTGACAGCTCTGTGAACTTAGCAGCATACTCAGTAACAGACCGGTTACCCTGCTTCAATTCCAAGAACTCTATCTCTTTCTTTCCTCTGACATCCTCTGGAAAATACTTCCTCAGGAATCTCTCTCTGAACACAGCCCAAGTGATCTCAGCATTCCCAGCAGATTCCAACTCAGTGCGGGTAGCAACCCACCAATCATCTGCTTCTTCTGACAGCATATGCGTACCGAACCTGACCTTCTGGTTATTGGCACACTCAGTCACTCAGAAGATCCTCTCGATCTCCTTCAACCACTTCTGAGCGCCATCTGGATCGTATGCTCCCTTGAACATTGGAGGATTGTTCTTCTGGAATTCACTCAGTTGACGAGCAGTTCCCATTCCCACAACATTCGGATTCCCTCCAAGTACTCCAGCTAGCATACCCAGAGCCTCAGCAATCGCAACATCATCTCTGCCTCTTCCAGCCATCTCTATTCTGAAAACCCAACAAGCTAAACAATAAGTACTGATAGGGTTACACAACACCTATCCCGTACAGGGGAACAGAATAATTACGACTCGACTCGACCGACTATGCTCTGATACCACTAATGTAACACCCTTCTAAAATACCCCAAATATTTAATTAAAATAGCAACATATAAATCAGAGTAATTATGTAGTTAAGGGTGTCACACAAACAACTTCACACCATTCCTCAAAGTAGATTGTCATGCTCATTTATTTATCAAATAAAACGTTTGCATAGTACGCAGCGGATAGAAATTAAATCAATCATGCGGAACATGTAACACAATTACATGTAAAATTATTCAACAAGGTAAAACATCCCATCCCGATGTTACATCTATCAGAGCATGACCCACTAAGGAGACTACACTAGACTCCAAGCACTAGCTTCTACTCAATCACTGCTCGTTACCTGAAAAATAGTTGTAAGGGTGAGTTCCTCAATCAATATAATGAACATTATAAAATATCATGTCATGTTAAGTAATTTAACACATTAATCACCCTAATCACATCACACATTCAGTAACGGCACATCAATTCAAATATCATACTCAATACCAATACAATTCATGCTCATACTCAATATCAACACAAACCCACGTATAATATTGGAATACATCCATTCATATTATACGCCATACACATATTATGCAATGAGACTCCATGCATGCGGTACCGACTATTTGTGAACATATAGTTCACCTCACCGTCCAAATCCAGGCACGGCTACCAAGCCCACTAGTCCCACTCATTTGAGACCTAGTGACTCACTCACTAATTCCTCACCATGGGAATTAGCTACCACCCCAAGGGCTATGATATGCACGCTAATTCACCTAGCATGCAAACATCAACAACAGTCCAAAATGACTAACTCACTAATTCCTCACCATGGGAATTAGCTACCACCATAAAGGCCACAATATGCATGCTAATCACCTAGCAATGCTAAATCATCAACCACAATTCAAGAATAGACATATGCTCACACTCTAAGCCATAAAACAGTCTATTCACAAATGCACACATAACTGATACATTCACAAGATCATGCATACCATCACACATCAATCAGTATTTTATCACATAAGCATATCAGATCATGCCAAAGAATAACCATAGTATTAGCACACTCTACTAATACCTATACTACTCAAAACAACGGGAAATGATCCCTAATATATCGTACATCAGCTAAATCACATTACTCAGCTGAACAACCAAAAACTGCACAACAACAGCATAGAAAAATCACAATCCTGCCCATACGCGTACTGCCTAGTCCCATACGCGTATGGCCCATTTCTCAGCCAAATCCCATACGCGTAACACCATCTCATACGCGTATGTTACGCGTATCACTTCCCCATACGCGTACCAACAGAGACCAAACTACGTTCAAAACATCATCTTCCTCATCCATACGCGTATTGCCTAGTGCCATACGCGTACCAGACCATCTCATACGCGTATTGCCTAGTGCCATACGCGTATGACCAGAAACCAGACTTCCAGATCTGCTATGGCTTTCTCTGCTACGAGATCTATCCAATCCAACCTTCCACAGTCCAATTTTACATATTATTCGTTCATATCTTCTAACACAATTCATACCCTATTCGATTTCACAAAATCTAACATTATTACATCTAATTCCTACGAATTTCCTCCATTTATAATCCAAATTTCGTTCATCCAATATTTCACAAATTTCATCATACATCATTCAAATCAGAGGTAAATCAATAGTCTATCACTACCCATTACATGTTATCCCATAATACCCATTAATCGACGATAAACCCCCCTTACCTGAGTTAATCCGGCAAATCCTGCAGCTTCAAGTTCTTCCTCTCTTCAACCCTTGTTCTCTGGTTCTCTTTGCCCTTTTCCACTTTTCTGCCCCTTTTTCCTTTTCACGTGAAAAATAAACCTTTTTACTAAATGGGACCTTTTCTAATTCCAACTTTTATTCCAATAAAATAATAACCCAATAATAATAATTCCAATAATAATCCAATTATTTAATTAAATTAATAAATATATTATTAACTTAAATTAAATAATTATCTTATTTTATCGGGGTGTTACAACTTCTACATATCCTCAATGGGTGGCCAATATTGTGCCCACGCCTAAGAAAGATGGAAAAGTTTGAATGTGTGTGGACTATCGAGACTTGAATAAAGCTAGTCCGAAAGATGATTTTCCTCTACCACATATTGATATGTTGGTAGATAATACAGCTAAATTCAATGTCTTCTCATTTATGGACGGATTTTCCAGTTATAACCAGATTAAAATGGCACCCGAGGATATGGAGAAGACAACATTCATCACACCTTGGGGAACATTCTATTTTCGAGTGATGCCCTTCAGTTTGAATAACGTCGGAGCCACGTATCAACGAGCTATGAGTACCTTATTTCATGATATGATGCACAAGGAGATCGAGGTATATGTTGACGATATGATTGCAAAGTCGAAAACAGAAGTTGAACATGTAGAGCACTTGTTGAAGCTTTTTCAGCGTTTGAGGAAGTATAAACTCCGCCTGAATCCAAACAAGTGTACATTTGGAGTCCGTTCCGGCAAGTAATTGGGCTTTATTGTCAGTGAAAGAGGTATTGAAGTTGATCCTACCAAGGTCAAAGCAATACAGAAGATGCATGCGCCCAAAACTGAGAAGCAAGTCCGAGGTTTTCTTGGCCGCTTGAATTACATTTCGAGATTTATATCCCACATGACTGTCACATGTGCACCGATATTCAAGCTCCTTCAGAAAGATCAGTGTCATGATTGGACCGAGGATTGCCAGAAAGCTTTTGACAGTATCAAAGAGTCTCTGTCCGAGACTCCGATTCTGTCTCCGCCGGTTGAAGGGAGACCTTTGATTATGTACTTGACCATTCTTTAAGACTCTATGGGTTGTGTATTAGGTCAGCAAGATGAATCAGGGAAGAAAGAGTATGCTATACACTATCTGAGTAAGAAGTTCACTGATTGTAAGTCTCGGTACTCAATGCTTGAGAAGACATGATGTGCTTTGGCTTGGGCTGCTAAGCGTTTACGACAGTATATGTTGAACCATACAACTTATTTGATATCCAAAATGGATCCAATCAAGTATATCTTTGAGAAGCCTGCTTTAACTGGGAGGATCGCCCGTTGGCAGATGCTGTTGTTTGAGTATGACATTGAGTATCGAGCTCAGAAAGCTATTAAAGGTAGTATCCTGGCTGACCACTTGGCACATCAACCAATTGAGGATTACCAGTCTGTTCAGTACCACTTCCTTGATGAGGAGATTTTGTATTTGAAAATGAAAGATTGCGATGAGCCTACGCTCGATGAAGAGCCATAGCCTAGTTCCCGATGGGGTATGGTATTCGATGGCGCTGTTAGTCAATATGGAAATGGTATTGGGGCAGTGATTATTACTCCTTAGGGCACATATTTTCCTTTTACAGAAAGGCTAACTTTCAAATGCACGAATAATATGGCGGAGTACGAGGCATGTATTATGGGTTTGGAAGAGTGTATTGATCTTAGGGATCAAACATCTGGATGTTTATGGTGATTCGGCCCTTGTTGTTAATCAGATTAAGGGTGAATGGGAGACGAATCACCCTGGCCTCATCCCATACAGAGATTATGCGAGGAGGATTTCAATTTTCTTTACTGAGGTTGACTTCTATCATATTCCTCGAGATGAGAATCGAATGGCAGATGCTCTTACTACACTTACTTCGATGATTGTGGTGAAATTTTGGAATGAAGTCCCCAATATCAATGTGATGCTATTGGATAGACCAGCTCACGTATTTGCAATTGAAGAAGTGAAAGATGATAAGCCATGGTATTATGATATCAAGTGTTTTCTTCAGAGTCAGATTTACCCGCCTGGGGCATCTGTTAAAGATAAGAAGACTTTGGGAAGATTATCTGGCAATTTCTACCTCAATGGTGATGTACTTTATAAGAGGAACTTTGACATGGTTCTACTCAGATGCGTGGATAGACACGAAGCAGACTTGTTGATTACTAAGGTCCATGAGGGTTCATTTGGTACTCATTCCAATGGACATGCCATGGCTAAGAAGATGTTGAGAGCAGGCTACTATTAGCTGACAATGGAGTCTGACTGCTGCAAATATGTGAAGAAATGCCACAAGTGTCAGATTTATGCGGATAAGATTCATATTCCCCCGACACTTCTGAAAGTTATTTCATCACCATGGCCTTTCTCCATGTGGGGAATTGACATGATCGGCATGATAGAGCCAAAGGCGTCAAACGGTCACCGTTTTATTCTCGTAGCAATTGATTACTTCACCAAGTGGGTTGAAGCGGCGTCATATGCGAACGTGACCAGACAGGGGGTTGTGAAGTTTATCAAGAATCAACTCATATGCCATTATGGTATGCCAGATAAGATCATTACAGATAATGGATCTAACTTGAACAACAAGATGATGAATGAGCTGTGTAGCGAGTTCAAAATTGCACATCATGATTCTTCTCCCTATAGACCCAAGATGAATGGGGCTGTTGAAGCTGCTAACAAGAACATCAAGAAGATTATTCAGAAGATGGTTGTTACATACAAAGATTGGCATGAGATGCTGCCATTTGATTTGCATGGTTATCGTACATCTATCCGCACTTCAACAAGGGCAACCCCTTTCTCTCTTGTATATGGCATGGAGGTTGTGCTTCCCGTGGAGGTCGAGATCCCATCAATGAGAGTCTTGATGGAAGCCAAGTTGACTGAGACTGAATGGGTTCAGAGTCGTTATGACCAACTGAATTTGATTGAAGAAAAGAGATTAACTTCCATGTGCCATGGTCAGTTGTATCAGCAAAGGATGAAGAAAGCCTTTGATAAGAAGGTCAAGCCTCGTGTGTTCCGAGAAGGTGACCTCATGCTCAAGAAAGTTTTGTCTTTCGCGCCCGATTCTAGGGGTAAGTGGACTCCAAACTATGAAGGTCCATATGTTGTTAAGATAGCCTTTTCAAGCGGTGCTTTGATACTTACAACTATGGATGGGGAGGATTTCACTCGTCCTGTGAATTCAGATGCAATCAAGAAATACTTCGCCTAAAATAAAAACAAAATAGCTTGCTAAGTTGAAAACCCGAAAGGGCGACTTAGGCAAAAATGAGTGTCTCGGTGGATTGAAAACCCGAAAGGGCGGTCCAGGCAAAAGTTAGAGACATAAAAAAAATGATGATATATATCCCGCTAGATTGAGTACTTCACTCTAGGGCAATCTAGGCAAAAATTAGGGATTTGGCAAGTAACTGCATCCTGACAAGACTTTGTTCTTCAAGCTGTCATCTGTCAAAGATTCTCGCTCAGTCATCGTCAACTGAAGCTTTGAATACATTGGATTCAGAGTTGGTGGAGAAACGGTCATTATGTTCAATGTAGCCCTTTTTCCGATATGTATCACCAATTTCAAATTTGTAAAGATCCATGGAGTCTCGCTATTTGTGGACTACCATTCTATCAAATAAATTTGAGCCTTTATCCAATTCTTTGCACTCCTATTTGTTTCTGTTTAACAAATGTTTGCATGTTTTAATTAATAAATATCATTGTTTTAAATAAGAAAGTTTTATAAATTGTTTTTAAACAAAGTGAACATTCACAATGACTGAAAGGATAAATGGAATGTCTCCAGTGCTCTCCCAAGGATAGTATGATCTCCAAAAGGGTAAGACATTTGTTCATATTTGTAATACCCCAAAATTTACCCTTCATCTTTCCTGGAAGCATGGGATTATGTTTTACACTTCATTAGCATCATATTAGGTCATACTCATTGCATACTGCATTAGTGACATGGAGATCAGGTTTTGATCGATCACTCCTTAACAGAAAGAGCCCACACAAAGAAAGATTGAGAATTGGACTTCATTTTCTGAGTATACAAGTCTCAAGGGTCTCAGGGGGGGTCCAAGTATCTTATTATGGTCCTCAGTTCATCAGGGAAGGATTCAAAGCTATCAGAGTGTTCATCTGGATTTAATCAGAAATTAGGGTTTCATGGCTACCTGCAACAGGAAATGTTTGGTTGGAAGTAGAGGAGCTCATCCATGTCATGATTAGAGAGGCATCTTGGCCTAGGAAGATTCACAATTATCTCAGAAAGATCCATTGGCAACAGTGCAATCAGTTCTTGATCATTTTGCCCTAAAACTAGGGTTTGGTATAAAATCAGTTTATTTCTGATTCTTTGGGTGAAACTCTTTTCCATGGCCCTCCATATGTCCACAAGGGTCTACATACAAAAAATCAGCTCTTTATTTGAGCTAGAAGTGCTTTAATTGATCAATGGAATCGAGAATCAGACAGTTTGGGAAAAGTCAACTGTGGGGGCTGAAAAGTCAACTCCTGACATTTTGAAAGTGGAATCTCAAAATCCATGACCAGGGGATCCTACATGTGAAATTTGATCAAGGTTGCATCATGGATTCATCATTTAATCAGGAATTGGAAAAGTTACTTAAGTTGGAAATGGTTGACTTTCCATTTAGGGCAAGTTTTCATGATCGTTGCACTCACTTTAAGCCCATTTTGCATCAAGATAAAAGCTCCATTTGAAAATTTCTACAACAAGAAAGTTGTTCCTCTTGTTCCAAGCTTTCTAGAGATATAAAGTTTTCTCCATTTGGATTAGAATTGAGAAAGTTATGCTTAGTCAAAGTGAGACACTTTTTTAGGACACTTAGAAAAATTTCTAAGTCCAAAATCTTCAAAATTTGTCAAAACTTCTTGGCCAGTTTTATTGCACTTCAAGGCATTATTTGAAAATACTTTATTCACAACAATTGTACCTTGCCATGTGCTATTTCACATTATTTTGGAATCATCTCATTTGGATCCATGGTTTGAGAGATACATTCATTTAAAGTGGGCACCATGACTTGATTTTCTAGGCAGATTTTGGGTCTGGCTGGCCCAATCAGATTTTCTCAGCATGTTGCACAAACCAGTCACGTTTTTTACCTCTTTTGGCCATGTATTGGACATCCATTCACTTAAGTTTGGCCCAAAATAACAACATTTTACACCTCATTTCACAATTTTATTCTTATGGATAAATCACTTATTAAAAAGCCCATGAGAACACCTAATCCACCCTATTTAAGAAGCTGAAACCCTAACCCTAAAGGAGCATTAGAATTTCGTGGCAAGGAGACAAAGCTTTATCACATATAAGATTCTATTCCACTTCTATTTTCCATTAGGTAATCATCCCTTCCATGGCCATGTTTTGATATATCTACGCTTGCTTACCATGTTCATCACCATTAATCCTTCCATTTTCATATTTTTTTTTCTTATTTAAAATATTTTCTTCGTCTATAAAATTACCCAAAAGTATTTTTCACTTTTCTTAACGTTCTATTTAATTTTATATAATTTTAATTTTCGTATTTTTTTAATATTAATATTTTATATTAATTATTTATTCTAAATGGTCCATTTTAACACACTTTTTTTTATTGATTTTATTTTTATGACTTAAAATTATTTTTAGCTTTTGATTTTTGGGATGAAGGTTTAAAACTGTTTCATGGTCAACTTGACCTTTGTTTAGAATTTTATTTCACATTTTCAATTTATTTTGGATTTATTTTTGACCTAGTTTGGTTGGTTGACTTTTAATTTGACTTTTGTTTTATTTTAATTAATTCACATACCAATTTTCATTATTTTAAAAATCTTTTTGGGGGATAATGATGTCCTGAACCCACCTTATTTAGTTTAATTTTTCATAATTTTCTTGATTAATTTACTATTTATTCTTGATTTATTTCTAACCTAGTCTTATTAATTGACTTTTGGTTTGACGTATGTTTTGTTTTAATTAATTCACGTGCCAATTTTCATTATTTTTAAAATCTTTTTGGGGGATGATGATGTCCTGACCCCACCTTATTTAGTTTAATTTTTCATGATTTTCTTGATTAATTTGCTATTTATTTGTTATTTTTTAAGTTGACTTGAATTTTCAGTTGACTTTTTTATGATCGATGTTTGACTTAGGGATTGCTTATGGCAATTGAAGAGATCTTTTGATCCTCCCTTGTTCATCTCATATGCCATGTATTAGAGGCCTTTTACCTTGATTTTATTTGGTCCTTACCTCATTTCCTGATTAAATTATTCAGTGGACCCTTCGTGTGTATATTTTCATTTGTTTGATTCATCTGTTATCTTTTATACTTGTTTCTCTCATTCATGCTTTCTATTGCTTGATTATTTAACGTGTTCATACTCCCATGCATTGTTTAAATGCTCCATTATTTGATTCTTTGGCTTGATTATATATTGTTTATTTATCCGATCTGATTGATAACTGTTGCCAACTTGTATGATGTATGAGGCATATATTCTTATTGTTTGTTTGCCATGAACAATCCCCATTCATAACAAATGTACCCCTCTCCCATAAAGTGTATGATATTTATTTCTTTATTTCTTTAGTCACCTGTTAATACAAGAATTAAAACGAACATCCGATAACCATTTCAAAATAAGATCAAAAGCTCGATCCAACGTCGAGTAATCATTTTCAAAACTTAACAGAACCAGCACGCATTCATCCATCCTCGTGTAAGTCGATTGCCTCAGGCATCTCCATCTACCTGTAAGTCGATTGCCTCCGGCATCGCCATCTACCCTTATCTGTGGCTCCTCTCATTGCTCCATCTGTCGACTTTTGTTCCGTTTAGGTAGCACCCATTAGGTAGAACCCTTTGTATGATAACATAGGTAGAATTCCCTTATTCTTATCATGCTAACATTAGGTAGATGTTCCCCTTTGTAAATCCTAACACATAGGTCCATATTGCATGATAATTCTAGAGCAGAGCTTCCCCACTTTTAGACCTTCCGTGCGTCTCTGGTCTTGTGGCATGTCAGTCCGTTCTATTGCAAAGAGGTAACTGCCTAAGACTCGATTCAGCGAGCTGCGATACCTACTACTAGGACGTTGAACACACTGCCCACCCTCCTTTGACACAGTTGGTGTCCTCTTTTGTAAGTCCATGTTCAGATGGCAATCCTTAACCCCCAGTTAGCCGAACTACGTTTTGCTCTGATTCTCATTCCATATGAGATACGTAGGCATAAGACGCGACGTCTTACCGAGCACACTTCTCTTTAACCCATAGGTAGCCGAGCTACGAAGACTCTGATTCTCATACTCAGATGAGATACGTAGGCAGTGGATGTGACATCCTTGCGAGTCATTTTCTTTTAACCTTCCTTTTAGTAAATAGTACTTTAGATATACCTACACCCTTTAGACTAGAACAACACTTATGAAAAGGGCTCCCTAGGAGTACCTAGGATGTTTTGGGTGCTTAAAACCTTCCCATTGCATAACCAACCCCCTTACCCAAATCTCTGACATTTTTACTAGTTTTTGATTCGATAAAACTTTTAGGTTTTTGTTCGCTTTCTAACCATTCCTTTGGATAAATAGAAGTGCGGTGGCGACTCGACTTGTATGGTTTATCTTGGATTTAGTCAATATCTCTAATGGTAACTAATACCCCGCTACAGAAAAGTGGCGACTCTGCTGGGGACTATCATTTGCCTAGTGGGTTTTGCCTACTTTTCATATTTGTTGTATTGTATGGTATATTGCTTTGTGACATATTTTTGTGCAATTTGGGATTACTGTATTGTATGTAATGATTGAATTGTTTGAATATTAATTCCTTGTATGCTTGGTGATCTTCGTGAGATGAGTTCTATACCCGAACTCGAGTGCACTTAGGATAGGAGAATGGCATAGTTTTGTTGACTTGTGTGGAGTTATTCCTTAGCAAGTTGACTTGCAAGCCCATTCACTTGGTGGAGGTTATGTTGGGATCAATAATGTCACACGAGTAGTCATGGTTAGGCATTATTCTTTCCAATATATGCCTTAGAAGCCAAGGACCTTAGTTTACCACGCTCATCTTGGCCTATTTTTAGGACGTAGTGCAAAGATCGTTCAAGTGTAAGATTTGATACGATTGTTACGCGATATTACACTCATAAGAGTCTCTCTTAAGAATATTTTTGGAATACGAGTAGTCGTTTATCCGATAATATCCAAAAGATGGGATGATGACTATGGGAACCTCTTGTAGAACATGATTGTCAAGTTTAATCATAGTACACTCCCTTTGGGTAGTTCTTAACCAAGACTCCATGCTCGCGACTCGCAACAAACCCTTGATTCGTGGTTGATCTGTTCTTGTGTATCCTTAATATCAATGGAACTTGGGTGTTGATAAGGTGTAAACCATAATCCACCAAAATGGACGATTGATATTAAGGATGACTTGATCCATCCCATGACCTTTGTGTGGTGTGATTTGCTTGATCCTTGAGGGTGATTGTTGCATCCATGCATTCATGCATTCATACACATCCATATCATCAACAATGAGAAAATTTTCAAGGAACTTAAGAGGTCTATTTGCAAATTTTCAGACATGGATAAGCAAAGAAGGAATACGAAAAGTACAGTTTCAGACAACCCGACTTGAAAGAGTTAAGGAGTTTGACATCCTATGTATTAGATCCCTTGGAATTCAAGGCTCATCATGGGAAACTTCTGTCTATTCTGGCTACTCAAGTGGATGAAGGTCTAATGAGTGTGTTGGTGAAGTTCTATGATCCCTTGTACCGTTGCTTCACTTTTCCGGATTTCCAGCGTTTGCCCATGCTTGAGGAGTATGCCTATCTTGTGGGCATACCTATCCTAGACCAGTTGTCGTTCAGTAGCTTGGAGAGAGTTCCTTCTTCTCAAGAGATTGTTGATCTGTTGCGTATAGATGAATCTATTATTGGTGCTCATATGACTACCAAAGGTGGAATTCAAGGTCTCCCGTCTAATTTCCTCATTGATCAAGCTACTATGTTTGGGAAGGCCATGAGTGAGGACGCCTTTGAGGCCATATTTGTACTTCTCATCTATGGGCTAGTGTTATTCCCCAACATTGACAAGTTTGTGGATGTGAATGCCATTATGATTTTCTCTACTCTTAATCCCGTTCCTACTCTGTTGGGTGACACTTATTTCTCTTTGCATATGAGGAATGCAAAGGGCGGTGGTACCATTGTGTGCTGTTTGCCTCTGTTGTACAAGTGGTTTATTTCGCACTTGCCTCAGACGCTCGCCTTCAAGGAGAACAAAGGATGTCTACGGTGGTCCACGAGACTTATGTCTCTCACTAATGATGATATCTTTTGGTAGAACCGTGTATATGATGGTGTGCAGATTATCGACTCTTGTGGTGAATTCTCCAATGTACCTCTTCTTGGTACATGCGGTGGAATTAACTACAACCCTATTTTGGCACGTCGTCATCTTGGGTTCCCCCTAAAGGATAAACCCAATAACATTCTGTTAGAGGGTGTGTTCTTTCAGGAGGGTAAAGATCCCCAAGGCTTGAAGGGCAGGATGGTCCGCGCTTGGCGCAAGATCCATAAGAAAGGAAGGAAGGAGCTAGGTCCGAAGAACTGTATCGCTTTGGAACCCTATACCTCTTGGGTTAGGAGGAGAGCTTCCGAGTACCTCATGCCTTATGAGTATCCAAGACCCACACCTTTGGTTGTGGCTGGGCCTTCAACCCTCCCTATCCAAGGAGTAGAGGAGTTGAGAGACGAAGACCGTTCGCGTGTTTGGATTCGTGAACGAGAGGAGTTGCTTCAGCAGATCAGAGAGAAGGATGCTTTGATAGAGTTCCTTGAGCACCAGGTTATTGATGATCCTGATGACGCATTGACTTCTCTACTTCCTCAGTCTACCAAGTTTTGGAAGAGGAAGTATGATCGACTCGCCAAAGAGAAGGCAGATATGGAGGCAGCCTATGAGAGGGAGGTGAAGAGGCTTCGTGCAGCTTAACTTCCGGTCTCGAGGGCTTTGGACGATTGCTTCTAGGGATCTGTCATACCCCAAAATTTGCCCATTAATATTACAAGGCATTTTTAAGGAACTCCAACTTGTCTTTCAAGGCATTGATCCTAAAAGAACAAAGGCCTAGCTCACAGATGGCCAAATCCAGAAAATGGCCCAAACTGGCTTGCTCGCTAGGCGAGCAACTCCTTCGCCTAGCGAACCTTTCGCTACAATACTCGCCTAGCGAAGCTTGCGATATATCAGAATTTTCGGGCTTCATTCTGAGCCCATTAGGTCACCACAATCACTATAAATACCGACACTTCAGTCACGAAAAGAGATAGACGAAGACGGACGGAAACCCTGGCATAGAAACCTTGGAGACTAACTTAAAGAATTCCGAGTAAAGAAACCCTGAAGGCCGCGCATCCGCTCCGAAGCTACCGCCGCCCAACTCCATCCGATACCAAGAGTGGTCAATCCCTTCAACATCGCAGCTCACTTGCAAACAGGTTTGCGTATCACTACTGTTTTATGCTTTTAATCGGTAATCTCTACATACATAAGGCATCATGATTAAATTTTCGGATATGTAATTTGATTTCACATGTGAATTTAAGTATGCCTGAATATCCTGAATGTTTGTCCATGCTATTCCTGTAATTAAATGCCATAAAGTTCAGGGTTCCGGAGATCATGCTACTATCAAACTCAAAACCTGTAGTCGCTCGCTAGCACATCGCTAAGCGAGCCTGTAGCGAGTACTCGCTAAGCCTTCGCTAGGCGAAGCAGGAGCGAACGGGACAGTGGCTGTTTTGTTTCTTTCCTGTTCTGCCTTATATTTATCTAATCGAGATTTATTATAATTCTGCATTATTTGGCCTGACTTTATGACTGATGTGTTTATTTTGTGGTGCAATTTTCAATTGTACTTTATCTCGATGTTCTAACCCGTTTGCTGAATTGTGTAAAAGCTTACATATTCCCGAGGAAACGGCCGGCTAGGTATTCCACTTTATGTGTGGGATACCCTTATGGAGATGGATTCTGAATTACTTAATTTTAATGTGGAGATTCATCCTAATTGCCTAATTAATTTTAATGTGGAGATTCATCCTGATTGCCTAATTAATTTTAATGTGGAGATTCATCCTAATTACTTGATTAAGTTTAATGTGGAGATTCATCCTAATTGATCATAACGTGGAAATTCATCTTAAATACTTAATTGCAAAATATTGCCTTGGAATATGTGATCTTGGACCTCTCTTTGTTGCCTTACGGTATTACGGTCATGTCCCGCGAATATGGGGATACACTTAGCAAAGACCCTTCGGTTAAATCATCATAGTCCCTCGAATGTTGCCTTTGTCCCTCGATGACCCTCCGGTGTAGCCTACGGTTAAATGATGATAGTCCCTTCGAATGCTAAGGTATCCTCACAACTGTTGTCTTCAATGACCAATCGATGACCCTACGATAGCCCATTTACATCCAAAGGACAAAACTACTTACTTCTCAATAGTAAGGATAGTTTTATCCTCATAAGGATAGGAAATGCCCGTAAAGACCTTGGGTAGGTATAACTCTTAATTGCTTATTCATAACTTAAAATACTTTTCACACCTCACACCTTTCAAAACATCTTTTAGAAAATCACCACTTGGCATACATTCGTACTAGGATCATTGTCGAGTTATATTTTTCTAAACGACTTTCAAAACTAAAACGAGATAACCACTTTGTATACATTCATTCAAGAACCATTACAAAGTTAAATTCTCCTTTTCAAAACATTTTCTAAACATTTCTCAAACACTTTTTTCAAACTAGACAAACATAAATGATTAAGCAATTAAGAGCCCATGGATAACCATGGATACAAAGGGTGCTAACACCTTCCCTTTGTATAATGCACCTCCCGAACCTAAAAATCTAAATTAAGGTCTTTCCTGTTCTTTTCCACCTTTCCTTATTGGATGAAAGAAAAGTCGGTGGCGACTCTTGCTATCCGCGACATTGCGATTAAAAGCAAAACACACTAAAGTCAGTTCACTGTATGACAGAACTGGCGACTCTGCTGGGGACTACAAAGAGAGGTCACCTTAAAAAATCATTTATGTTTTCAAATTGTTCCTTCTTTTAAGGGTATTTTTGAGTGAAAGATCCTACACCCGGATCTAGTGTACCTTAGGTAAGTAGCAATAGATCATCGCGACTATCCGGCGTATACTGGAATGGTTAAAATGATGGCTACGGTTAATGTGACACTTTGGATGTCCTGATGTTCCTCATGTTTACTTGAGGAAAAATTTGGCATTCGCGTGGTGTCATCAAAGCATTAACCAGACCTTTAGAACCCTAAATTGACTCATCCTAGCCATTAGAAAGTAGTGAGATAACCGACTTCGGTTCCGACTGGGGTTGGTTGAGACTCGATACTACACTCCTTGAGATTGGACTTTAGGGAAGCTTTGGTCAACCACTTGGTGTTGCACTGAAGTGGACTTAAAGGAAGGTCAATGATTGGAGATCCTTCTAGAACCCGGTTACTATTCTAGGACAGGTTGAACCAACCAAACTTCAGTGGGGAGGGTACTTACCTATGGAACTCATGCAAGCCTTAAAACTTAGGAATGATTGTTGTGTGACTTGCTTGTGCTTGTTATTTACTTAACGCCATAACATCATAACATCATAACATCATAACATCATGACATTGTGCTAACCGTTTCAAGGACTTAGGAATTTAGCTTTGCTCCGTTAAACAGGTTATGGCTTCCAGGAAGACAATCCGGATCAATCTTGTAAAGATCTCTCCTCAACTCAAGGATTTAGTGTCAGAACTTCCCGATCATGCTCAGTTCATCAAGAAACATGGTTCTCTCCTCAATTTGGTTACCACCGGTTTCAGAGAAGATATGATGAGAGTTCTATTCCAGTTCTTCGATCCTAAACATCATTGCTTCACCTTCCCAGATTATCAGTTGGTACCCACATTAGAAGAATTCTCCAAGTTGCTCGGGATACCTATTCTTGATCAAACACCTTTCAGCGGTTTAGAGAAGATTCCGAAGTCTGAAGAGGTTGCCGCAGCTTTACACATGACAAAGTCCGATATTGAAACCAATTGGGTAACAAGAAGTGGAGTTAAGGGTTTACTTGCCAAATTCCTGATAAATAAGGCCCGAGAATTCTTAAAAGTTATGAATGTCCATGCTTTCGAAGATGTCCTAGAATTACTAATCTATGGTTTGGTGTTATTTCCTAACCCAGACCAATTCATAGATATGAATGCTATTAAGATATTTCTCACTCATAACCCTGTGCCTACCTTGCTTGGAGACATTTTGCATTCCCTTCACACCCATACTATGAAGAGACAAGGGACCCTCATGTGCTGCGTACCTTTATTGTCTAGGTGGTTTATTTCGCACCTTCCTCAATCAGTCTTGAAGAATGAGCAGAATTTGAAATGGTCTCAAAGGATAATGTCGCTCTCCCATTCAGACATCCGTTGGTGTCCTCATCTCAAAGAAGATGTTATCCTCATCGACCGTTGTGGAGAATTCTCTAATGTACCACTCTTGGGGATAAGGGGAGGTATTACTTACAACCCAGCTTTAGCCCTACGCCAGTTTGGCTATGCTCGAAGAGATGGTCCACATGAGATAATTATCCAAGGCACCGTGTTTGACTATGACAACGATTCCCAAGGTCTCCGCCAAGGGTTCGTACGAGCTTGGGGCATGGTGAAAAGAAGTACTTTAAGACAGAAAAACTCTATTCCTATGGAACCTTATCTCAGATGGGTACGCGCCAGAGCTCGTGAACTTGTCATGCCATATCTTGCAATCGGACCTCAGATTGTCGAACCAGAAGGTGAAGGAGGTATT
Source organism: Lathyrus oleraceus (assembly GCF_024323335.1). Classification (NCBI taxonomy): domain Eukaryota; kingdom Viridiplantae; phylum Streptophyta; class Magnoliopsida; order Fabales; family Fabaceae; genus Lathyrus; species Lathyrus oleraceus. Next base: position 430,683,994 of record NC_066580.1, on the reverse strand, counting down.
CCTCAGATCATTCCTTATCTAGATATGCCTACCAATGTTGAAGAACTGAAGAGATCCTGGATCCAGTTGAGAGAGGAAATGGATACTTTTGAGACTCAGTTCGTTGCAGAAAGGAAGAAAGTGTTAGGACTTACCAGTCAGCTTAATGAGGAACGAAGACTCAATACATATCTTCGCCCAAAAAGAAGTCGCCCCTGGGAGACTTGAGCTTTCATTGTATTTTTATTATTATTCTTTTTGTAATGAACACTGATTAAAGAAATTAGTAATAAAAGTTTCTCTCTCGTTGGTGGTTTACGCAAAGTTAAATTCCAAAAGTCCTTGAAAATATTTCATACATTGCATAACAGGTATTCTCAAAGATCAATATTCTTACGGTCTTCCTTCTAAAGAGAAACATGGCCCTCGAACAAACTGTCAAAGACCTCCAGGCTCAGAATGCTCAATTCCAGGAGATGATGCTAAGCTTATCCAAGGGGCAGGAGGAACTGAAGGCCCTCTTGCTCGAGAAGAAGAAAGACCAGAAACCTGTGAGTTACATTAACCCGGGAAGAAGGCTTAAAGGACAGACTGCAGGAGTCAAGATTAGAACTCCGAAGGATCAAGAAGAGGGGACAGATTCAGAAGATGAGAATGATGATCCTTTCAGCCAGGAGGACGAAGATGAAGACTATGAGAATGAACAGTACTCTCCAAAAGATGACAAGTACAAGTTGCTAGAAGAACGTATGCTAGCTATGGAGGGTCAGAAGGCACCCGGTCTAGATTTCGAAAGCTTGGGACTGGTCTCTGATGTGGTCATTCCTCGCAAATTCAAGATCCCCACGTTCACTAAATACGATGGGGCATCTTGTCCTCAGATGCATCTGAGAGCTTATGTGAGAAAGATTCAGCCGTATACCACTGATAGGAAGCTATGGATCCATTTCTTCCAAGAGAGTCTGTCTGGCACACAGTTGGAGTGGTATTACCAGCTCGAGAGATCTAACATCCGCACCTGGACTGATTTAGCAACAGCTTTCTACAAGCACTACCAGTATAATTCTGAATTGGCGCCTACTCGGATACAGTTGCAGAATATGACTATGGGATCTAAAGAAAGCTTCAAAGAATATGCTCAAAAATGGAGAGATTTGGCCGGCAGAGTCAAACCCCCTATGACTGATCGAGAATTAGTGGATATGTTCATGGGGACACTGACTGGTCCATTCTACAGCCATCTACTGGGAAGTTCTTCATCGGGTTTCACTGACCTGATATTGACAGGGGAACGTGTTGAAAGTGGTATTCGAAGTGGAAAGATACAGGCAGCTACCTCCGCAAGCACCAGAAAGACCCATCAGGGAAAGAATGAATCAAATGCTGTGTACGGTGAAAGGAGTCATAACAAGAAAAATCGTGACCATGCCGTTGGAGCAGTCACGATTGCAGCACCGCCATCTCAAAGCTTCCAGCACAGGCAAGACAGGCCAAGAAGGCAGTTTACTAAGATCAATATGACTTTAGCACAAGCACTGCAAAGTATGCTAAAGGCAAATCTAATTACCCTCAGAGGCCCTCCTGCAAATGTTAACACTGCTTCTCCTCGTTATAATCCTAATGCCAGGTGTGCATATCACTCCGATAGCCCTGGGCATGATACAAACGATTGTTGGTTGTTGAAGAATAAGATTCAGGATATGATCGACGCTGGAGAAATTGAATTTGACCCACCAGAGACTCCTAATGTCATCACTGCTCCCATGCCTAATCATGATAAGACTGTTAATGCTGTGGAGGGTTATTCTCACATTTCTAATGTAGCTGACTTAGCATCTTCTCTCCTGATCATCAAGAAGAATTTAGTGCAAGCTGGTTTATTTCCAGGTTGTGCTGAAAATTGCGATCTCTGCATACTCCGACCCAATGATTGTTTGGAGTTGAAGAATGGTATTCAACAGCTGATGGATGATCGTACAATTCTCTTTGAAAAGGTTCCTAAGGCGGAGAACCCTATTGAAGAAATATTTGTGATTGCCAGGTCCAAAGTTCCAGTGAAGATTACCGCTACTAGGGCGCCTGTGAAGATTACTGCTGAGCCCAGGGTAGCTCCCCTAATCATTACTGCACCTGGCCCAGTACCGTATTCCTCAAACAAAGCCATTCCATGGAATTATGGGGGTGATGTTTACGTCCATGGCGTGAAGCAAGTGGATAATGCTGCTAATCCTAGTGGCATTGTTGGGACTAGTAAAATTACTCGAAATGGAAGGATCTTCTCTCTAGAAATCTCACCTCCTGTCCTTGAAACTCGAGGAAAGGAACCAGTCCACCCTTCTCAGTCAGAGACCCCGGTCGAAGTTACTACCGAAGATGTTGCCAAACAAGAAATGAAAGAAGTGCTGAAAATCATCCGCAAGAGTGATTTTGATGTGGTAGAACAGTTGGGGCATACTCCGTCTAAGATCTCGATGTTATCCTTGCTGTTATCTTCTGAATCTCATGCCAATGCATTGATAAAATTCTTGAAGACCGCCCATGTACCTCAGGAGACATCTGTCGACCAGTTCGAAAATTATGTCGCTAACTTGGCTGTTGACAATGGCCTAGGCTTTTCCGATGCTGACCTGACACCAGCAGGAAAGAATCACAATAAAGCTCTGCATATCTCCATTGAGTGTAAGGGGATCACTTTGTCTCATGTGTTGATCGATAACGGCTCTTCCTTGAATATGCTGCCGAAAGTTGTGCTTGATAAACTTGACTGTAAAAACACCGAACTGAAACCTAGTGACATTGTGGTACGTGCTTACGATGGTGCGAAGAGTGTTGTCTATGGCGAAATAGTTCTCCCTATCAAGATAGGACCTCAAGTCTTCAACACTACCTTTCACGTGATGAACATTCGTCCTGCCTATTCCTGCTTGCTGGGACGCCCTTGGATTCATGGGGCAAGTGCTGTAGCTTCGTCCCTCCATCAAAAGCTGAGGTATCCAATAGAAGGCAAGATTGTCACCGTGTGTGGAGAAGAAGAACACATTGTCAGTAGTGTACATGCCTTCAGATACGTCGAGATGGATGGCGAATTCTTTGAGACTCCTTCTCAATCATTTGAAGTAGTTCCTCCGGCTAGTCCTGTCCTTAAGCCAACTTCCAGTGTGCCCAAGGTTATTCGCGCTCCTCCTGCTATGATTTCTTTAAAGGACGCTCAAGCCGTGGTTGAAAATGGTGGTTGTACTGGTTGGCGTCAACTGATCAACGTACCATACAAGTCTGACAAGTCTGGCCTGGGATTTAGCTCTGAGAAGAGGGCCAAAAGATCACATTAATGCTGTAGAAGATGCTGATAGCGATTGTGACCTGGGTAGCTGGATTTTCCCAACAATTGGTGACGGACTCAACAATTGGAAGGCTGAAGACACTATCCCGATTTCCTTTAGTCAGGAGTAATTGTTATTGTCTATTTTAGTGTTGCAAATTTTTTAGTTTTTACAATCGGACTTCTTAAAGCATTGTGTCTAAGCCCGGGGCACAATAGCTAATTTGTTAAGGGTTTTGTCATTTTCATAAGCATATTCACATTCAATAAATCAATGGACTTTTTGCATTCAAATATTGCGCTCTTTATCTTTCCTGTCATCTTCCAAACAAGCTATGTTTTCTTACACACACTCACGTAACGAATTGCAGATCCATACCCACTCTGGATCCTGTTGATAATAGTTCTACTACTGTTCATTATGACTTTGAAAATCCGATCTACCAAGCCGAGGATGGAAGTGAGGAAGATTGTGAAGTACCTGGAGAACTTGCCAGACTGCTACTGCAAGAAGAAAGAACTATACAGCCGCATGAAGAGTCAATCGAAATTGTAAACCTGGGTATTGAAGTGGACAAGAAAGAAGTCAAAATAGTAGCAGGCTTGGAAAACAGTGTCAAAGGAAGATTGATTCAGATGTTACATGACTACATAGAGATTTTTGCCTGGTCCTACGAAGACATGCCAGGACTGGATACTGACATAGTAGTGCATCGTTTGCCGACGAAGGAAGATTGTCGTCCCGTCAAGCAAAAGGTTCGGCGCATGCGTCCTGAAATGTCTGAGAAAATCAAAGTCGAGGTTATGAAACAATTTAATGCAGGTTTTCTGGCTGTTACTTCTTATCCGCAATGGGTTGCTAATGTGGTACCAGTGCCAAAGAAGGATGGTAAGGTGCGAATGTGTGTAGATTACAGAGATCTGAATAAAGCTAGTCCCAAAGACGACTTTCCACTCCCGCACATTGATGTTCTGGTAGACAACACCGCTCAACACAAAGTATTCTCCTTCATGGATGGATTCTCGGGTTATAACCAGATTAAGATGGCACCTGAAGACATGGAGAAAACTACGTTTGTGACGCAATGGGGCACTTTCTGTTATAAAGTAATGCCCTTCGGTTTAAAAAACGTCGGGGCAACGTACCAGCGTGCTATGGTGGTTTTGTTCCATGATATGATTCATCATGAAATAGAGGTATATGTGGATGACATGATAGCCAGATCTCATACTGAAGAAGAACATCTCGATCATTTATACAAACTGTTTGAGAGGTTGAAGAAATACAAGTTGAGATTGAACCCAAACAAATGCACCTTTGGAGTAAGATCCGGTAAACTCTTGGGATTTATTGTCAGTGGCAGAGGAATCGAGGTTGACCCGGCTAAGGTGAGAGCTATCCAAGAAATGCCAGTTCCTCGTACAGATAAAGAAGTCAGAGGTTTCTTGGGACGTTTGAATTACATTGCCCGGTTTATTTCCCATTTGACCGCTACCTGCAAACCCATCTTCAAGTTACTGAGAAAAAGTCAAGAGATGATATGGAATGATGAATGTCAAGAAGCTTTTGACAAAATCAAGAAGTACCTCCAAGAACCTCCGATTCTGATGCCACCAGTTGAAGGAAGACCTCTAATTATGTATTTAACCGTGTTAGAAAATTCAATGGGGTGTGTGTTGGGGTAACATGACGAGTCTGGTCGAAAAGAGCATGCCATATACTACCTTAGCAAAAAGTTTACCGACTGTGAAACAAGATACTCACTGCTCGAGAGAACTTGCTGTGCTTTGGCCTGGGCTGCTCACCGACTAAGACAGTATATGTTGAATCACACCACTTTATTGATTTCTAAGATGGACCCTATCAAATATATATTTGAGAAACCTGCCCTCTCCGGAAGAATAGCAAGATGGCAGATGATTTTAACAGAGTACGATATCCAATACACTACTCAGAAAGCAATCAAAGGAAGCGTGCTAGCTGATCATTTGGCTCATCAAGCGGTGGATGATTACCAATCTATGAATTTTGAGTTCCCAGATGAGGATGTCATGCTTGTCACTGATTATGAAGAACCTGGACCGGATGAAGGACCCGAACTGGGATCCCGATGGACTATGGTTTTTGACGGTTCTTCTAATGCATTGGGCAATGGTGTTGGTGTTGTAATTATTTCTCCCAGGGGTTGCTACACGCCTTTCACTGCCAGACTATGTTTTGATTGTACCAATAATATGGCTGAGTATGAAGCATGTATTTTGGGACTCAGAGCTGCTATAGACCTAAGAATCAAGTCTTTAAGTGTGTATGGAGACTCAGCCTTAGTAATCAGTCAGATCAAGGGAGAATGGGACACTAAACATCCGAATCTCATCCCTTATCGAGAGCGGGTGTTAACATTAATCCCATACTTTGAAGAAATTACATTCGAACATATTCCACGAGAAGAGAATCAATTGGCAGACGCATTGGCTACCATGTCATCTATGTTCAGAGTTAGATGGGACAATGAAGCTCCCATGATCACCATTAAATGATTAGATGAGCCAGCATACTGTTATGAACTTAATGCTGATGAAGTAGAAGAGAAACCTTGGTTCCACGAAGTAAAAAGATATTTAGAAGCTCAGGAATGCCCAGAAGGGGCATCTATCAATGACAGAAAATTTCTGAGGAAGTTCTCCGCTAAATTCTTTCTGAGTAATGGAGTATTATACAAACGTAATCATGATTCGACTCTGCTTCGCTGTGTGGATAAAAAGGAAGCAGAAAAGATTATGGAAGACATGCATGACGGTATTTTTGGGACTCATTCTAGTGGACATACAATGGCCAAGAAGATTCTGAGATCAGGGTATTATTGGTCTACCATGGAAGCTGATTGCCACCATCACTCCAGAACTTGTCACAAGTGCCAGGTCTATGCGGATAAAGTACATGTGCCTCCTGCTCCATTGAACGTGTTGACGGCACCTTGGCCCTTTGCAATGTGGGGCATTGATATGATTGGAGAGATTAAACCTACTGCTTCTAATGGACATCATTTCATTCTTGTTGCTATTGATTACTTTACAAAGTGGGTAGAGGCAGCCTCATTTGCTTCCGTCACCAAGAATGTGGTGGCACGATTCATCAAGAATAGTCTCATTTGTCGGTATGGCATCCCTGAAAGAATTATCACTGATAATGGTACTAATTTGAACAACAAGATGATTACTGAACTCTGCACGCAGTTCAACATAAAACACCATAACTCTTCTCCGTACCGGCCAAAGATGAATGGCGCCGTAGAAGCGGCTAATAAGAATATTAAGAAGATTATACAAAAGATGACAGTAACATACAAAGATTGGCATGAGATGTTACCGTTTTCTCTTCACGGTTATCGCACTTCAGTGCGCACTTCGACAGGGGAAACTCCGTTCTCTTTGGTCTACGGAATGGAAGCCGTCTTACCAGTGGAAGTTCAGGTTCCCTCTCTAAGAATCATGAAAGAGGCAGGATTAGATGAAGACGAATGGATTCAGACTCGACTCGATCAGATAAATTTGATTGATGAGAAGAGACTTGCGGCTGCTTGTCATGGGCAGATATATCAGAAGCGCATGACCCAGGCATTTAACAAAAAGGTCAAGAGACAGGTGTATCAAATTGGCGACTTGGTGATCAAGCGCATCATTCTACCACAAGGTGATCCCAGAGGCAAATGGACTCCCACATACGAAGGGCCATTTGTAGTTAAGAAGGTATTCTCTGGTGGAGCCATGATACTTGCTACAATGGATGGCGAAGACTTCCCGCATCCCGTGAACGCAGACATAGTCAAAAAATACTACGCATAAAAGAGACCCGCTAGGTCGACGTACCTAGGCAAAAGTAAGGGCATCCCGGCGAACCAAAAGGGTTCGGGCAAAAATTAGGGATAAACATATAAAAATGTACACCCGGCAAGTCGAAAACCTGAAAAGGCGGCTTGGGCAAAAAAGGGTATCCTGGTGGACTGAAAACCTGAAAAGGCGGTCCAGGCAAAAATTAGGGATTAAAAGCGTATGACTATGTCCCGTTCTCAGACAGCTTCATCCAAGTTCAAGGGACTGAACAAGCCAATCACTTCTATCCGACAGTAGGAGATGAGATACTTGAAGACATAATGACAGTGGCAGAATTAAAATCAATAGGACTTTTTCTTCATAGCTTTCCTTTGTTGTCTTGACGATTTCCTCTTACTAGGGTTTCTGTCTCCTTGTGCTCAAATTGCCGGTTTATAGGCCCTCTTTCAAAATCAATATAATTTTATTTCCAAAAAAATGCTTTTGTTTTACTTTTTCTGTTTTGTTTGCGTAAACGTCCATTGATTTAATTTGAATTAATATATGCATTTGAATATGATCGATGTTTACCAAAAATGCATGCATAAAATAGAAATAGCGATTACTACAAGACTTAGGGATCGAGGATAAGGTCTAACCATGCTTTCCAATGAAGCCGTTGCCAATTCTATTCCCCAGCAAAGCCGATTATTCCCCAGACAAATTGATCATCTCTTCCACCCCCAGCCGGGCTCTGTTGAGTGTTTCCACCATCAGACAGAAATCAAGTACCCCCGGTTAAGAAAGGGTCATCGATACGAATATCTCCAACCAGAATATGGAGATTTATTTTTCCCCGGCGAAAGTTTCAGACACATAATCCATTCATACATCATTTCACAACATACGCATGCATACATTCTTCGCATTTAGTCTCAGAAGCATAAAACATCTCATGCATCATGACATGGCATGAAGCTAACTTTATTTTTCAGGTTAATTATCCTCCTGATATAGTCAAAATAAAAGATCCATTCAGACGGACATCTTTATCAATTACATTCAGGATTCGACTACATCTTTCAGATATACTCCATGTCAACGTTCATTCTGACATCCTCCCAATGGTGGCATCTCTAAAGCCCACCCCAGGTGTTCATTGCAAATACAACATATACAAATACTATCAGATTTAGCCTAGCGTACGGTTCATTCTGATTCAGCTCAACATATGACTCCTTCAGCTCAGATGCGATCTAACGTACGATCCATTCTGACCTTCAACAACTCCAATACGGTCTAACGTACGACCCATTTGGATCTTCAAATCCTCAGATACTGCCTAGCGTACGGTACATTCCGAGGTGTAGTCTAGCGTACGACTACTTTCTTCTTCAGATACAGCCTAACGTACGGCTCATTCTGCAACTTCAATACGGTCTAACGTACGACCCATTTGGATCTTCAAATCCTCATATACTGCCTAGCGTACGGTACATTCCGGGGTGTAGTCTAGCGTACGACTACTTTCTTCTTTAGATACAGCCTAACGTACGGCTCATTCTGCAACTCCAATACGGTCTAACGTACGACCCATTTGGATCTTCAAATCCTCAGATACTGCCTAGCGTGCGGTACATTCCGAGGTGTAGTCTAACGTACGACTACTTTCTTCTTCAGGTACAGCCTAACGTACGGCTCATTCCGCAACCCCAATACGGTCTAACGTACGACCCATTTGGATCTTCAACTCAGATACGATCTAGCGTACGATCCATTCTGATTCTACCTTCGTCAGATACAGCCTAGCGTACGGCTCATTCTGCAACTCAGATACGATCTAGCGCACGATCCATTATGATCTTTCATCCTCAGCGAAGTCACCAGCCTAATAGATGGGTCATTCTGCGATTCAGACACGATCTAGTGTATGATTCATTCTGATCCTTTATCTCCAGCAGTGTATGATCCATTCTGATCCTTCATCATCAAACTACCCGGATGGCATCTGTAAGCCCATCTCCATCAGGAATAACTTCTGATTAACAAGTGCAAAATTTTGGGGCATTCTAGTATTCAATAATCTTCCACCTCCAGACCACGAATGGCGTACATACCATTCTAACTCTCTCGGTTCAAGAATACTGAACAGGGGCAGCTGTCATACCCCAAAATTTGCCCATTAATATTACAAGGCATTTTTAAGGCACTCCAACTTGTCTTTCAAGGCATTGATCCTAAAAGAACAAAGGCCCAGCTCACAGATGGCCAAATCCAGAAAATGGCCCAAACTGGCTTGCTCGCTAGGCGAGCAACTCCTTCGCCTAGCGAACCTTTCGCTACAATACTCGCCTAGCGAAGCTTGCGATATATCAGAATTTTCGGGCTTCATTCTGAGCCCATTAGGTCACCACAATCACTATAAATACTGACACTTCAGTCACGAAAAGAGATAGACGAAGACGGACGGAAACCCTGGCATAGAAACCTTGGAGACTAACTTAAAGAATTCCGAGTAAAGAAACCCTGAAGGCCGTGCATCCGCTCCGAAGCTACCGCCGCCCAACTCCATCTGATACCAAGAGTGGTCAATCCCTTCAACATCGCAGCTCACTTGCAAACAGGTTTGCGTATCACTACTGTTTTATGCTTTTAATCGGTAATCTCTACATACATAAGGCATCATGATTAAATTTTCGGATATGTAATTTGATTTCACATGTGAATTTAAGTATGCCTGAATATCCTGAATGTTTGTCCATGCTATTCCTGTAATTAAATGCCGTAAAGTTCAGGGTTCCGGAGATCATGCTACTATCAAACTCAAAACCCATAGCCGCTCGCTAGCACATCGCTAAGCGAGCCTGTAGCGAGTACTCGCTAAGCCTTCGCTAGGCGAAGCAGGAGCGAACGGGACAGTGGCTGTTTTGTTTCTTTCCTGTTCTGCCTTATATTTATCTAATCGAGATTTATTATAATTCTGCATTATTTGGCCTGACTTTATGACTGATGTGTTTATTTTGTGGTGCAATTTTCAATTGTACTTTATCTCGATGTTCTAACCCGTTTGCTGAATTGTGTAAAAGCTTACATATTCCCGAGGAAACGGCCGGCTAGGTATTCCACTTTATGTGTGGGATACCCTTATGGAGATGGATTCTGAATTACTTAATTTTAATGTGGAGATTCATCCTAATTGCCTAATTAATTTTAATGTGGAGATTCATCCTGATTGCCTAATTAATTTTAATGTGGAGATTCATCCTAATTACTTGATTAAGTTTAATGTGGAGATTCATCCTAATTGATCATAACGTGGAAATTCATCTTAAATACTTAATTGCAAAATATTGCCTTGGAATATGTGATCTTGGACCTCTCTTTGTTGCCTTACGGTATTACGGTCATGTCCCGCGAATATGGGGATACACTTAGCAAAGACCCTTCGGTTAAATCATCATAGTCCCTCGAATGTTGCCTTTGTCCCTCGATGACCCTCCGGTGTAGCCTACGGTTAAATGATGATAGTCCCTTCGAATGCTAAGGTATCCTCACAACTGTTGCCTTCAATGACCAATCGATGACCCTACGATAGCCCATTTACATCCAAAGGACAAAACTACTTACTTCTCAATAGTAAGGATAGTTTTATCCTCATAAGGATAGGAAATGCCCGTAAAGACCTTGGGTAGGTATAACTCTTAATTGCTTATTCATAACTTAAAATACTTTTCACACCTCACACCTTTCAAAACATCTTTTAGAAAATCACCACTTGGCATACATTCGTACTAGGATCATTGTCGAGTTATATTTTTCTAAACGACTTTCAAAACTAAAACGAGATAACCACTTTGTATACATTCATTCAAGAACCATTACAAAGTTAAATTCTCCTTTTCAAAACATTTTCTAAACATTTCTCAAACACTTTTTTCAAACTAGACAAACATAAATGATTAAGCAATTAAGAGCCCATGGATAACCATGGATACAAAGGGTGCTAACACCTTCCCTTTGTATAATGTACCTCCCGAACCTAAAAATCTAAATTAAGGTCTTTCCTGTTCTTTTCCACCTTTCCTTATTGGATGAAAGAAAAGTCGGTGGCGACTCTTGCTATCCGCGACATTGCGATTAAAAGCAAAACACACTAAAGTCAGTTCACTGTATGACAGGATCCATAGGATGTTCATTTTCCTTCTCTCTTGTATTGTACTTGGTTACCAAGACCGTACTTCTTTGGCATAAAAACATTTCCAAATATTAATTGACGTGATATTTCCGTATGTGATAAACGTTTAATATTTCCAAAATTTGCAAATAAGACTCTAAAGTTCCTCTGATATAAAAATTAAATCATAAGCATTGCATGCATCATGTTTATCTATTCCTAGGGGTTTATATCTTCTTCTTGATTCTAGTCGGGGTTTTCTTACACTGTTTATCTAATGTGAGACTGGAATCAATGGGTAGAAAATCCCTTTGAAATTGATAAACATGTCATTGCATTTGCATATTCATTAGTATGTCTTGCATAACAGGTACCGCAGCAGTGTTCTCATCTTGTTTGGTATTCCATTAGTAGATTAGCTGACTCAGGCATTCACCGATACGGTACCCGAAGGAATCAACAGAGAGAAATGGAAGGTTTACAAGCAGAGCTCACTGAGATGAGGATTCGCATGAATCAGTTCATGAAAGTGGTCCAAGGAGTGGCTCAGGGACAGCAGGAGATTAGATTGTTGGTACAGGGGAATCCCCCTACTACTCAACTGGAGGTTGTGGCTGATCCTCCCGCTGGAGAGGCTAATGGACCCAATGGACCGGGGCCTATCCCAATCCCACATGGCAACCTTGGTCAACAACCCATCCATGATGATCGGGAGGATCAATTCCCCCTGCTTCAGGAGGACTTTGGCATGGGCCATGGTATGGACCCTATGTTTCGGAGACTGGAAGAGAGGTTGAAAGTTGTGGAAGGGCAGAATGCTCTTGGTGTGGATGTTGCTAACTTGGGGCTGGTCCCAGACGTGAGAGTTCTGCCAAAATTCAAAGTCCCCGTGTTTGATAATTACAATGGCAACTCTTGCCCGAAGACTCATGTGCAAGCTTACTTCCGCAAGATGATCGCGTATTCTGATGATGAGAAGCTACTCATGTACTTCTTTCAGGACAGCCTAGCTAGGGCATCCTTGGAGTGTGTAGCGGGGTATTCGTTACCATTAGAGATATTGACTAAATCCAAGGTAAATCATACAAGTCGAGTCGCCACCGCACTTCTATTTATCCAAAGGAATGATTAGAAAGCGAACAAAAACCTAAAAGTTTTATCGAATCAAAAACTAGTAAAAATGTTAGAGATCTGGGTAAGGGGGTTGGTTATGCAATGGGAAGGTGTTAGGCACCCAAAGCATCCTAGGTACTCCTAGGGAGTCCTTTTCACATTTGTTGCAAAGGTTGTTGTTGTTTTTTTGAAAATTTATTTGTGTAAACATGATTGAAGGGATGAGAAAAGCAAGTATGTTTATCGAATGTACTACTTACTAAAAGAAGGGTCAAAAGAAAATGACTCGTACGGACGTCGCATCCACTGCATACGTATCTCATCTGAATCTGAGAATCAGAGTCTTCGTAGCTCGGCTACCTATGGGTTAAAGAGGAGTGTGCTCGATAAGACATCGCGTCTTATGCCTACGTATCTCATCTGGGATGAAAATCAGAGCAAAACGTAGTTCGACCACCTATGGGGTAAGGGTTGTGTTTTGGGGTGAACGACGTTACTACGCAATCTACCGGATGCTCGACCTTTGGAGACTTACTCGCCTGTAGTAGAAGGAGATAACGTGTTCTTAGGAGAAGAAAAATCAATGAGTTTGGGGTGTTTAGGGATGCTCATGCAAAAAGGCAGTCCTAGATGAAGGAACCGCGCTACCTTAAATGACATGACACGAGAGGCTATACGAAACCTAAGAAATCGGTAACATGCGGGAAAAGTAAAGGGATCGAGAGATCTACCGTACGGATAAAGATCCGAAGTAACAGCAATTAGATAAATAAGAAACCCAAAGACTCTTCCAAGCTAAACACCATCAAAGAAAGCGAGTCAGTACAGGTAATCAGAATAAACCTCCAGGTGGTATCCCACAAATAAAGTGGAACACCAGGCCATCTCTGCAAGAGTCATGTGAGCCCTCACAAAAACTCAACAAACGGGTTAGAGTAATATGACGGAATTAGGAGAAAACAATGTCATAACAAACACAAAACAGGTTAGAGCAAACAAGATAGGGTAATCAAGAGTTGCCCCCAAATCAAAATGTAACCACATGAATCATGCCATTAAAATTCACAAAAAGCTCACAAAAAGCAACAAAGGGTGGGAGGCCTAAACCTCTTGTCAAACACATGCATCAAAAGGGTATCAAATTCACCCATAATACCTCATACATTCAGAGCATTCAAATTAAAAGCATAAAGTAATGGGAATAAGGCAAACCTGACTGGAGAGATCGAATGAAATTGAATTGCCCGGTTGGGTTTGCAAAGTAATCTGAGGGTTTATATGAGATGGAATTGGCTCTTTGCCGATGAGTTCCCTTCAGTCTCTGGAGGTTGCTCTGAACTCTGTTAGCTCTTCTCTCACTATCTTTTTCCCTGCCAGGGTAATAGGAATAGAATGGCCTTTTGTTTCACTGAAACTCTGAATTTATAACCTGATTTTTTTGGACTTGTGGGCTCAAATGAGAGAGGCCCAAGTCCAAAAAATTTCTGTTATATTTTATTTCTTTATTTATTTTATTTTTATTTATTTTTATTTATTTATTTATTTATTTTTCGTTTTTTGTTCTTTTTTTTTTTCGTTTTTCGTTCTTTTTTTTTAAACACGTGGGCTTCGTCTAGCGAGCATGACAGTTCAAGAAATTTCTCTGAGCGTAGGTGATTCTGGTGGCTTTTCTTAGGACTCGCTAGGCGACCCATTTTGCTCGCCTAGCGAGCATGACAGCTCATGAACAAACTTTTGCTCCTTCAAGATTAACGTTTTGACTGACGAATAGACCCCATTTGAACCTGTTGGAAGTATCTCAAGTCATTCCCTTGTGTTGACTGATCATCTAAATAGAACCCACAAAGTGTCTTGGATGATACTCAAGCTTCAAACAAAAGATGTTAGTGACGCATTTTTGTGCTTTTGGTTAGTAAACAAAAGTAAGAGAAACAATGATGTATATTTCAAGCATGCTTGGTGATCTCAAACCAATCACAAGGAGTCCCACCCAAAGGCAAAGGGAACCAAGATACTAAAGATCCTTGAGGCAATACGAATGCAATGTTATGATGCCATGAGGGATCTTAGGGTCAAAATTGGGGTCTTACAGATGCCCCTATTTAAGGTCATTCTAGCCGGAGAAGTGAAGGTTAAAATCTTCGTCTCGACGGGGTAGAATGGGCTTAAATTATAACAAAGAGACGAATTTTGGTCCCTAAGAGACCTCATGATGCAAATGTAGGTATGAAAATGGTAGCACTCTGTGGAGATATGTGTCCACAAAAGCAAAGAAATCAGAAGCCACTGATAATCCATATGAGCAATTCACTCCATGGGACCAAGACCCTAGGGACTCTCCTAAGGATAGAAAAGGGATAAAAATGCGCGAGCAGGACACGACTCAAAGCGTGGGGAACAGAATTCCAAAGGGAAAAGATCCAATGGAAAGACTCGAGCTGACTCGAAGATGCATGTATTGGGGAATATGCCAATACAACAAAAAACTATCCACATCGGATACTTCGGATAAAATCCGGATGAAAACAATCCACTAAGGGACTTCGCTAGGGATGTCCACAAGGACACTCCTGGGGAAGCAGCGGGACGAGGTATTATCGGTTATTGGGTAATAAGCTCAAGGAGACATGTGATCTGAATGCCAGGTATGAGGGTGAGAGATACAACATGCTCAGGAAGATATGAATATCCAATACCGGCATAAGGGTGAGAGATATCAAAACTTCAAAACGTCTGAGCAAAACCTAAAAGGTATACTTCAACTCAGGGATTCTGACTCCACAGGGGACAAAAAGTCATAATAGGGAGCAGAGAGGAAGGAACACCAGGGATACCGGTTACTGGGCATATAATAGGTGACCAACCAAGGCGTGAATTGGGGAATATTCCCAAAACACTCATCATCCAAAAGAGGGCTAAAAGCAAACTCGATTATAGGATGGATATTCGACTCCACAAAGGGGATACGAATCTTACTCAACTGGGGAAGAACAAAAGGCTTCAGACCCGAGAGTGCATGAGATATACTATCTACCGTCAGAACATAGATAATATACTCGCATGGACGATTATCCACAACCGGTTACTGGGTTAATAAAGGATAAATCGACCGAAAAGAAAAGGCATCGGGATACCGAAACTAGGTATATAATGATGACCAATTCAGGGGAGAAACAATCGTTACCAACAACAACAAGGTAGACGAGAGATGACCCGCTGGGGATAAATTGCATAATCAGGGCAATTATCCAAGCAGATGAGGGGATATCATCACCGAATATTGGATGAAGATAACTGTCACCAATTAAAGATGAGCAAAAATAGTTACTCTGCAAAAAGGGAAGAAATAGGGTTTACAACTACCGGTATGAAGGTAGAGAACCACAGAATCCACCGGGGATAATGATTACTAATTATTGAGCAATTATTCATTTACCACGGGGAAACAGGAAAAGAGTCTCAAGAGACCGATCTAGGATCAAACTAGATAGGCACACCAAATCAAGACTTGTCCCGATGAGGATATAACTCAATGGGGAAAACCATCCCAGTATATGTGTTGGGAAGGAACAAAAACAATCAACATCCACGAGGATGTAACCCGGTGGGGAATATGGAAGAAAGGATAGACGCTTTCTGCCTATGGAGCTGACTCTATATGGAGAGATCAGACACACACATCTGCTTGGGGAAATATATCACCAAATAGTAGGAGACAACAAACAACAATATATGGCAAAGAATGCAACATGAATATCTGAATGTTATAATTATGCATGTATATGCGTGGTTTATGTATGATGTATGCTGACTCAACCAGGTCCAGGAATCAACCACCTGGTACTACATCTCAAGAGAGAAAGCCAAGTTCACCGGGGAGTATCTAATCTGCTGGGGATCAGAGATACCAGGAAGCAAAGAACTCTGCAAGGGATGAATCATCAATCATTCCAGCTGGGGACGAGAGTTATCATAGACAAGGTCCACCACACCAACAACTCTACTGGGGAATCTATCCGAGGAGATAAAGGATTTATCGTGATCAACCACCAAATACCGCTCTTGCCCAAAGAGATCCAAGCTGCTGAGGAAGAAAGATTGCTACTCTGCTGAAGGGAAGAGAGGTGACTCTCAACAAGCAATCCACTTGGTAAGATAAACCACAAGGGGTTCCGAAGGGAGGAGATACAATCATGCCAGGAATATGGACAAAAATCTTACCCTGTTGGGGATCGTACCACCCTTGGGAGAGCACTAAGGATCTCCTAAGTATCCTTTCGTCATTGTGAATGTTCACTTTGTTTAAAAACAAATTATAAAAAATTTGATCGTTTAAAACAATGATATTTTCTTAATCAAAAAATGCAAAACATTTGTTGAATAGAAACAGATAAGAGTGCCAATAATTGGATAAAAGGCTCAAATTTATTTGATAGAATGGTAGTCTGCGAATGGCGAGACTCCATAGATCTTTACAAATTTGAAATTGGTGATATATATTGGAAAAGGGCTACATTGAACATAATGACCATTTCTCCACCAATTCTGAATCCGATGTATTTCAAGCTTTGGTTGATAATGAGCAAGAATCTCTGACGGACGACAGTTGTAGAACAAAGTCTTGTCAAGATGCAGTTACTTGCTAAATCCCTAATTTTTGCCTAGATTGCCCCAGGATGAGGTACTCAATCTAGCGGGATACCTATATTCATTTTTCATGTCTCTAACTTTTTCCTGGACCGCCCTTTCGGGTTTTCAATCCACCGAGACGCTCATTTTTGCCTAAGTCGCCCTTTCGGGTCTTCAACTTAGCGAGCTATTCTGTTTTTATTTTTAGGCGAAGTATTTCTTGACTGCATCTGAATTCACAAGACGAGTGAAATCCTCCCCATCCATAGTTGTAAGTATCAAAGCACCACCTGAAAAGGCTCTCTTAACAACATATGGACCTTCATAGTTTGGAGTCCACTTGCCCCTGGAATCGGGCGCGAAAGACAAGACTTTCTTGAGCACAAGGTCACCTTCTCAGAACACACGAGGCTTGACCTTCTTATCAAAAGCTTTCTTCATTCTCTGCTGATATAACTGACCATGGCACATGGCAGTCAATCTCTTCTCTTCAATCAAGTTTAGCTGGTCATAACGACTCTGAACCTATTCAGCATCAGTCAACTTGGCCTCCATCAAGACTTTCATTGATGGGATCTCCACCTCTACTGGGAGTACAACCTTCATGCCATAAACAAGAGAGAAAGGGGTTGCCCCTGTTGAAGTGCGGACAGATGTACGATAGCCATGCAAAGCGAATGGTAGCATCTCATGCCATTCTTTGTACGTAACAACCATCTTCTGGATAATTTTCTTGATATTCTTGTTAGCAGCTTCAACAGCCCCATTCATCTTGGGTATGTACGGAGAAGAATTATAATATGCAATCTTGAATTCACTACACAGCTCTTTCACCATCTTATTATTCAAGTTAGATCCATTATCAGTAATCATCTTATCTGGCACACCATATCGGCATATGAGTTGATTCTTGATAAACTTCACGACCACCTGCCTGGTCACATTTGCATACGACGCCGCTTCAACCCACTTGGTGAAGTAATCAATTGCTACGAGAATAAATCTGTGTCCATTGGACGCTTTCGGCTCTATCATGCCAATCATGTCAATTCCCCACATGGAGAAAGGCCATGGTGATGAGATCACATTCAAAAGTGTCGGGGGAATATGAATCTTATCAGCATAAATCTGACACTTGTGGCATTTCTTCACAAATTTGCAGCAGTCAAACTCCATTATCAGTCAATAGTAGCTTGCTCTCAACATCTTTCTAGCCATGGCATGTCCATTGGAATGAGTACCAAATGAACCCTCATGGAGCTCAGTCATCAACAGGTCTGCTTCGTGTCTATCCACGCATCTGAGCAGAACCATGTCAAAATTTCTTTTGTAAAGCACTTCGCCATTGAGGTAGAAATTGCCTGACAATCTCCTCAAAGTCTTCCTATCTTTTACAGATGCCCCAGGCGGGTAAATCTGGCTCTGAAGGAAACACTTGATATCATAATACCACGGCTTATCATCTTTTACTTCTTCTACTGCAAATACATGAGCTGGTCTGTCCAAGCGCATCACGGTGATATTGGGGACTTCATTCCACAATTTAACCACAATCATTGAAGCAAGCGTAGCAAGAGCATCTGTCATCCTATTCTCATCTCGAGAAATATGATGGAAGTCAACCTTAGTAAAGAACGTTGAAATCCCCCTCGCATGATCTCTGTATGGAATGAGGCCAGGCTGATTTGTTTCCCACTCACCCTTAATCTGATTAACAACGAGGGCCAAATCACCATATACATCAAGATGCTTGATCCTTAGATCAATACATTCCTCCAATCCCATAATACAGGCCTCATACTCAGCCATATTATTCGTGCATTTGAAAGTTAGCCTTGCTGTAAAAGGAATATGTGTGCCCTGAGGAGTAATAATCACGGCCCCAATACCATTTCCATACTGATTTACAGCGCCATCAAACACCATACTCCATCTGGAACCAGGCTCTGGCCCTTCATCAAGTGTAGGCTCATTGCAATCTTTTACTTTCAAATACAGAATTTCCTCATCCGGGAAGTCATACTGAACTGACTGATAATCTTCAATAGGATGATGTTCCAAATGGTCAGCCAAGATACTACCTTTAATAGCCTTCTGAGCTCTATACTCAATATCATACTCAGATAACAACATCTGCCAACGGGAAATTCTCCCTGTTAAAGCAGGCTTCTCGAAGATGTACTTGATTGGATCCATTCTGGATATCAACCAAGTCGTATGATTTATCATATACTGGCGTAAGCGCTTAGCAGCCCAAGCCAAAGCACAGCATGTCTTTTCAAGCATTGAGTATCGAGACTCACAGTCAGTGAACTTCTTACTCAAGTAGTAAATAGCATACTCCTTCTTCCCTGATTCGTCTTGCTGACCAAGGACACAACCTATCGAGTCTTCAAGAACAGTCAGATACATGATCAAAGGTCTTCCCTCTACAGGCGGAGACAGAATCAGAGGCTCAGACATATATTCTTTAATATTGTCGAAAGCTTTATGGCAATCCTCGGTCCAATCATGGGACTGATCTTTCTAGAGGAGCTTGAATATAGGCACACATGTGGCAGTCATGTGGGATATAAATCTCGAAATGTAATTCAAGCGGCCAAGAAAACCTCGAACTTGCTTCTCAGTTTTGGGCGCAGGCAGCTCTTGTATTGCTTTGACCTTTGCAGGATCAACCTCAATACCTCTTTCACTAACAATGAAGCCCAATAACTTGCCAGAACGGACTCCAAATGTACACTTGTTGGGATTCAGATGAAGCTTATATTTCCTCAAACGCTGGAAAAGCTTCAACAAATGCTCTACATGTTCAACTTCCGTTCTTGACTTAGCAATCATATCGTCAACATATACCTCAATCTCCTTGTGCATCATATCATGAAACAAGGTGGTCATAGCTCGTTGATACGTGGCTCCGGCGTTCTTCAAACCGAAGGGCATCACTCGATAACAGAATGTTCCCCAAGGTGTGATGAATGTTGTCTTCTCCATATCCTCGGGTGCCATTTTAATCTGATTATATCCGGAAAATCCATCCATAAACGAGAAGACTTTGAATTTAGTTGTATTATCTACCAACATATCAATATGTGGTAGAGGGAAATCATCTTTCGGACTAGCTTTATTCAAGTCTCTATAGTCCACACACATCCGGACTTTTCCATCTTTCTTAGGCACGGGCACAATATTGGCCACCCATTGAGGATATATAGAAGTCACCAGGAACCCCGCATCAATTTGCTTCTGAATTTCCTCTTTGATCTTCATTGCCATATCAGGATGAGTTCTTCTGAGTTTCTGCTTCACAGGCACGCACTCAGGCTTTAAAGGTAGGAAATGTTGCACAATATCAGTATCTAGACCAGGCATGTCTTCATATGACCAGGAAAAGACGTCAACATATTCTCGTAGCAACTTAATCAACCCCTTCTTAACAAATTCTTCCAGAAGTGCCCCAATCTTTACCTCTCGCACACAATCTTCAGACCCCAAGTTGACTGTTTCCAGATTCTCAAGATGCGGCTGAATGATCTTCTCTTCATGCTCAAGTAGACAGGTGATCTCGTCAGGAATCTCTTCAACATCATCTTCCTCTGCCTCAAATATAGGGAATTCAAAATTGGGAGATGGCGTTGGGTCATTATGTTCAATGGGTTTAGAAATCAACCTGCATAATGATTTTGGATATGAAAAGCTTTTAGAAATCAAACAAGGCAAATCATTATGCAGATGAAAAAATTGTTTTTATTCTATTTTTTAGGGTTTTATGTGATCACCAATCTCATGCGAAAAGCGAAAAGGGAAAATAAATGGAAAAACAAACATTTAACATGAATTTATTGAATGAAAATATCATTGTATTTATGCGCCATCAATGTCATCACTTCTCCTTTTGGCATGGGAGAAGGGTTTTTAAACAAAGTGATCATTACGTTGACTTATGGATAACTGTAGGAATATCCACAGCGACCCAATTGTTGTAGACCCCACCAGGGATGATGAAATTGCCAGAATCCTTTGTATCTTCTTCTAAAACGGCAGCAGCCTCCTCATCTAGACCAGTGTGGATGAAACCTCCACTCTTGAATAACCCTTGCTTGTTGAAAGTACCAGAAGAAAAACCTATGCCAGCCAGGGACTCGTTGTCTTCTAACTCAATCATTTTTCCTAAACCAGTGGTTGCACCATGCTCAATGGCCAGCTTTGCATCTTTGTAGGAAGCAAATGAAGGAGTTCTCTTCTCAATAGGCTCAGCAATAGATAATGCTTGGAAAGGAGTTCCAACTTCAACCTCAGCATCTATATAAGAGAAGGAAGACAAATGGCTAACCAGGAGAGCCCTTTCTCCCCCTACCACCACCAGCTTCTTGTTTTTCATGAATTTCAATTTCTGGTGTAGGGTGGACGTCACGGCGCCTGCCTCGCGAATCCATGGATCCCTAAAAGCTCGGGATGCTGGAAGACGAGAAGTGCACAACTTCTTGATCTCTCTCTCATAGGCCGCTTCCATGTCAGCTTTCTCCTTTGCAAGTCGATCATACCTCCTCTTCCAGAATTTGGAAGACTGAGGAAGCAGAGAAGTCCAAGCGTCGTTCGGATCATCGATCACTCGGTGCTCGAGGAATTCAATCATAGCGTCCTTCTCCTTGAGCTGCTGCAGCAATTCCTCTCTCTCACGGATCCAAGCACGCGAAAGGTCTTCTTCTCTCAACTCCTCTACACGTTGGGTAGGGAGGGTTGAAGGCCCAGCCACATCCAACGGTGTAGGTCTCGGATGATCATACGGCATCAAGTAAGTGGCAGCCCTCTGTCTGACCCAAGAGGCGTATGGCTCCAAAGCAATGCAGTTCTTTGGGCCCAACTCATTCCTACTCTTCTTGTGAATACTGCGCCAAGCACGGACAAATCTGGCTTTCAGGCCTTGGGGATCTTTACCCTCCTGGAAGAACACACCTTCTAACAGAATGCTATTAGGTTTATCCTTTAGGGGGAACCCAAGCTGGCGACGTGCAAGTATAGGATTGTAGCTGATCCCACCACATGTACCAAGAAGGGGCACATTAGGGAATTCACCACAATAGTCGATGATCTGGACGGTATCGTACACGCGATCATACCAAGTGATATCATCATTGGTGAGAGACATGAGTCTCTGAGACCACCGTAGACATCCCTTGTTCTCCTTGAAAGCAACTGTCTGCGGCAAGTGCGAAATAAACCACTTGTACAGCAGGGGTAAACAGCAGACAATGACTCCTCCATTCTTCATATTCCTCAGGTGCAAGGAGACATATGTATCACCCAACAAAGTCGGAACTGGATTAAGAACCGAGAAGATCCTAATGGCGTTCATGTCCACGAACTTGTCGAAATTGGGAAATAGCACCAATCCATAGATGAGTAACGCGAATAGAGCCTCAAAGGCATCCTCACTCATGGCCTTCCCATAAAAGGTAGCTTGGGCAATGAGGAACTCGGAAGGAAAACCCTGAATTCCGCCTTTGGTAGTCAGGTTAGCTCTAATCAGATCTTCATCTATATGCAACAAGCTAGCAATCTCTCGAGCAGATGGAATATCCTCTAAGCCACTGAACGGCACTTGATCCAGAATTGGAATCCCAATGAGACGAGAATACTCCTCCAAGGTTGGCAATAGCTGGAAGTCCGGAAATAAGAAGCAGTGATGCAACGGATCGTAGAACTGAGCCAGAGTACTCATCAACCCTTCGTCAACCTGAGTGGTGAGCAGTGGTAGAAGCTTCCCATAGCGAGCTTTGAAACCCAAGGATCTAGTACATACGATGTCAGATTCCTTAACTCTTTTACATCGGGCTGTCTAAAGCTGTACTTCTTTGTATGCCTCTTTGGTCTTTCCATGTCTGAAAATTTTGCAAATAAACCCTTTTTTAAGTTCCTTGAAAATCTTCTTTTTGTGATGACACGAATGCGGATGAATGCGTGAATGCATGAATGCAACAAACACACTCAAGGATCAAGCAAAGCACACCAAACAAAGGTCGTGGGAAAGCTCTATGTACCCCTAATATCAATCATCCATTTTGGTGGATTTAGGTTTTCACCTTATCGACACCCAAGTTCCATTGATATTAACGGTACATGAACCGGTTCAGACATTCTTAATATCAACCAGCCGCTTTGGTGGATTTTAGGTTTTACACCTGATCCGGGATCCATTGATATTAACAATGTTTGAACGACTCAACCACGAATCACGGGTTTGTTGAGAGTCACGAGCATGGAGTCTCGGTTAAGAACCACCCAAAGGGAGTGTACTAGGGTTTAAACCTGCCAGACATGTTCTATCAGAGGTTCCCATAATCATCGTTCCATCTTTCGAATATTATCGGAGGAACGAATACTCGTATTCCAAGAATATTCTCAAGAGAAACTCTCATGAGTGTAGTATCGCGTGACAATCGTATCAGAACTGACATCTGAACGACCTCCGCACTACGGTCCTAGAAAATAGGCCAAGATGGGCTTGGTAAGCTAAGGTCCTTGGCTTCTGCGGAACATGATTGAAAGAATAATGCCTAACCACAAATAACTTGTGTGACATTATTAATCCAACATGACCTCCACCAAGTGAATGGACTCGCAAGTCAACTGGCTAAGGAATACTCCACACCAGTCAACAAGACTATGCCATTCTCCTATCCTAGAGTGCACTCGAGTTCGGGTATAGAACTCATCTCACAGATCACCAAAGCAAACAGCAATTGTATATCAAGCAATTCAAACATTACAATCAATACAGTTATCCCAAATTGTACAAAAATATGTCAAATAACAGATAATAATATAGCACAACAAGGGTGAAAAGTAGGCAATACCACCAAGGATCGATAGTCTCCCCAGTGGAGTCGCCACTTTTCTGTAGCGGTGTATTCGTCGCTATATGATTTATCGATTAAACCATAAGCAAAGCATACAATGATTTTCGAGTCGCCACCGCACTTTTATTTATCCAAAGGACTGGCTAAAAAGCGAACAAAAGCCTAAGAAGTTTTACACGTAGAAAACTAATAAAAGATCAGAGAGTCTGGGTAAGGGGTAAATTACGCAATGGGAAGGTGTTAGGCACCCACTACGTCCTAGGTACTCCTAGGGAGCCCTTTTCACACTTGTTGTACTAAATTGTTATTTGTTATGACATAAAGATTGTGCAAACATGATTGGGATGATGAGAAAAGAATATACATTTTTTATTGGGTTTGAACGAATAAACCCGCTGCCTACGTACCTTCCATCAAAGGTAAGGATCAAAACGCCGTAGTTCGGCTAAAAGATTTCCAAAAGGTTGGTGGATTCAATTTTAAACAATAGCACTGAGGCTTTTCATTATCAATGGGAGAAAACTCGACCAAGACCAACATCCACCATGTGAGGATAGCTTCGACGCACTAGAGGGGTTAACCTTGTTTTCAGTACGGAAGTCTTATAGTCGACTCACTAAAGATAAGGTGAGGTTTACATCAACCACAATGATAATTGAAACCTATGGCTAATGTGTGAAAAGATTAACAATGGACAAAGCCAAAACAAGTGAATGGGTGAAGTTAATTGATTGTGATTATGAAAATGGAGTCAAAGTATGATTAAGATTAATTCAAATGAGTATTATGAAATGAAGTTTGAAAAAAGTCAAGGACTTGGGTCCAGGTTTTTAGTTTGGAAAACATGAAGATGTTTGCACAATATTTATGTTAAGTTTGAAATCAAAGTATGAAAAGGTTTAGGACATAATGGGGATGAATGGATGAAGATGGATCGTAAAACTTCTTAGAAGGTTCACCTCTTGAAATCATATAGAAGATGATTCAAGTGTGTCCTTTGGAATAGGCAATGAATAATAATAATGTAAGCAAACAAATGATATCGGATGCCATTCAATGGTCTTACTCCAATCTCACAAACAAAAGCGGATACCGGATACCACTAGATGGATTTACACCAATCTCCTAAAACAAAACTGGATATCAGAGGCCACTCAATGGACTTATACTAATCTCCTAAAACAAAATGAAACTTGGATACCGGATGCCAATCTGTCTGGACTTATACCAATATCCAACATATGATCATAGGAAAGCAAATGCCAACTTGCAGGGACTTACAATTGCATCCTCACATAAACAAACAAAAGCAAAACATGGATGTTAGATGCCAATCTGTCTGGGCTTACTCTCACATACACAGTATGATCCTAGGAAACAAATGCCAACTTGCAGGGACTTACAGTTGTGTCCTCACATACAATCAAACAATGCAACATGATCACAGGAGAGCAAATGCCAACTTGCAGGGACTTACAATTGCTTCCTCACAATCAAACAAACAAAACAGAAGCTATGAGTGACCAATGAGGTCTTACACTCTATCCTTCCATATCATAGGAGCAAATGGCCAAAAGAGATGGACTTACAATTGTCCTCAATGGGCAAACAACAATGATAGCATCACAAAAGCAAATGAGATGATCATGCATTAATGGCAATTGATGATGATAAATGCATAGCATACAGGCAAACAAGTGCATATGAAGCAATCAATCAATCAATGAATAGCAAACAGCACACTCTATAGCCAAACAATGGGGGGCTCACACAAGAGGGTTTGGCTTTGAAAGTCCACTGTAATAGGTGAAGGTCGCTCTTAACCTTGCCATTGAGAGGCTAAGGTGAAGCAGATGAATAGGAGATGAGGGGTGTGCCTCATTGCTTCTATCTCAGATCAGAGAGAGCATCAAATAATAGAAAGTGGGGAGTTCAGAAAGATGGAACTCTTTCCCCTTTATTGACTCGATTAGATCTTGGGTTTTTATCTCAATGCTTCAACCATATAATGGGAGCAAAGAGAGGACACACTGAATAGTGGGGAATAGATTGCTTATCCCTACCTTCCACCAATTGCCTTACTTGAAGGACTTTTCCTGCTTGGGACAATTTTAAACACACACAGGCATTGCCTCTTAAGGAGGACTTCAGACAGTTTGCCCGGTCAAATAACAGACCGGGTCTCCAGACTACATGAAGAAGAAAGGTTTATACCTCAAAAGCAATTGCTAAATAGCAAAGCAAAGCAAATTCAAGGAACTTAAGCAACTAACGTACCTGAAAAAGTCAAACTTATTAGTAGACAAGTTAACAGTTCAAATCAAAGGAAAATGAAACAACAGTCAACCACAGAGGGACCAATGTGCATAGCACAAGACTCAAGTATATGAGTCACACCTACAAAACAAGGGTTAGCACATGATATATACAATCCAACTCAATCAAATTTGAATGATCTTTGAGGCATTGGTGCTTAACCTGAAACAATAGCTCAATTGTAAGCTCAAAAGACCACTAGGGCTAGCCTAGGGTCAAAGATGAAAGAAAAAAGTCAAACAGCAAAGGAAAGTCAACCCAATTCATGTTCAAACATTTAAGAAGCAATCTCAATTGGATTCATAATCAAATCATGCACCATTGTCATTTCATACACCAAGGAATGCAAAGCATGGCAAGAGAAGCATACAAAAAGGTCAACAGCAAGACTTCATTCAAAAGTCAACCCAAACAATCTCAAAAATTATCAAATAAATCACATTCAATCCTAACACCTAGCATGGCAAGCATGTCAAATTTCATTGCATTTGGATGAGAGGAAGGCAGTCAATTAAAATCATGAAGTCAAACCAAATTCAAGTAAGCATAATGAAAGTCAACAAGCATGGGTCAACTTCAAAAAATCATATCAATTTGAAAACAGCAGAGAAATGAGTGAGATTAACACCAATGCAAAGCTTGAGATGTCTAGTTATCACATATGAAATTTCATGGTCATACAATATGATGTGAGAATTTCACAAATGAAATGGCAATGTGTAGCACAAAAAGTCAACCATAGACTAGGCAGGGAAGAAAATTCACAATCAAATGGAAAACCAGCACAATTAATTCCAAGAAAATTCATACACAAACTAGACATGTGAGAGTAGGTTCATGCAAAATTTGGGGTCATTTGGATGTAAGGAAACATGGTAATGAAAATCATGAAGTTGGACATCAATGGTGTGACACAAATTGTCACACCCTAATTCAAAAAAATCATAACTCACAAACCACAAATGATAAATTCACAAAATTTACACCAATATCACCATGAATGTGTCTAGTTTAAGCACAAAAAATTTGGGAGCCATTGGATGCATTCTCATCATTTCACAATTGATTTGGCAAAGTGTACAAAATTTGGTCACATGTCACAAACCCTAGCACCATTTAAAAACCACTCATCCAAAAATTCTGGAAAAATAATGATAAAAAAGTAGAGATCAGGATGAACACAACACAAAAAATCCCATTGAATTTGGATCAAAAATGAGCAAGTTATGATTTTTGCAAGATTGGTAATCAAAGTGAAGAAATTAATTGAATTAATATTGAGAAAATGGCATTTTGGTAATATTTTAGCCCACTAATCAAAACACGATCGTTTTGGCCATTGTGAGGAAATGTTTTCATTGGCTAATGCTGAAAGAGGCCATGCACACGAAAATGGGGAAAATCTGGGCAAATTGGGATTAGGGTTTCAATGAACAGTGCAATCCCAAATTGTGATTTCACAAACTTGCCCAGAAATTGCAATTGGCTATATCATTGTGATCACCAAGCAACATACAACAACATCCTAACATTAGTTTTTATTAATTTGAACCACACAACAAGAAACCAATGGAAACATTTTCGAGCATGAAACTTTACCTCATCATATCTTCATGAATAAGCAAACATTTTCAAAAATAAAGGCATCACTAAACTCAGCATTGAAAGACCTTTTAAGATCATGTATCAATTTGACAAAAGGGGAGGGTCGAATCCATACCTATTTTTGAAGGACAGTTGTGTACAGATGCTTTTTTGATGGTTTTGAAGTGAAATGACTGTCCTAGAGCCTTCTTGATGATGAATGGTGAAGGTTGTTTGACTTGTGGAGGCTTGAAATGACTTCAGATGAGCTCTGCCGTGGCTAATGCTTCTTTGAAACCAGTGTTAGGAAGGGAGTTTATAGGTGGGAAAATGTGCTGAAATCAAACTCACAAGGTTGCTTGGACATTGTTTTAGGCCAGGCAAAGTTTGGTTCTCTTTGTGCTTGACAGCAAATTTGAAATGCCAAAGGCAGACTGAATGCAGTTTTGTGTGCAGTGTGTTAACCAATTTTTCTGCTGTCACATGTGGCTACAATTAGTGCTTGGTTTTAACAGAAAAAGATGAGGAAATATGATCAAGCCAGCTTAGTTCATTGGTTTGGGACAGAAGAAATTGGAATGCAAATAGCAGGGTCAGTCATTTTGTTGCAATGTGTTTTTTGTGGCTGCAATTAGTGTGCAGCATTTTGATGAATGGATGAAGGAAAAAGCCAAGGCCAGGGTTCAGTTCATTGAGCTTTGACAGTTTTTTTTTGGTAAAATGCAAGTGAGGTTTTTGTTTTAATGAATGAGGTCTGTTGGTTAGGTTATGTTATGTTGGTTGCTAGCAGGTTATCCACATGATGAACAATTGGTGAACAAGGTTGCTGTTCTATGTTGCTTTCTGTTCATTTCTTTTGACAGAAAAAATGAAGTCCAGTTTGCTGCTAGGTTGCTTTGTGGATTGGCAAGGTTTTTAGCATGGTGAAAAATTGGTTGGTCATGTGTTGCCAAGGGTGTTTTTCTTGCTGCAGGATGCTGTGACAGGTTTTTTGAAGAATGGCCAAGGGTGTGTGGTTTGTGTTAGGAAATGGTGAGAGAAAAAAAATGTTGTCAAGCCAAGCTCAGTTTGTTATGTTTGGACAGAAAAATAGCAAGGTGAGGGCAAGGTCCATCAATGATTTTCTGCTGCAGTGTTATGTTTGATGGCCCTAAGCATGGTCTTTTGTCCTTTTGAGTTGTGACAGCTTTTAAAATGCCAAAGCAAAAATCAAAATTTAGGGAGTGAGTGAAGGTAGTTTTCTTGCTGGTTTGGAGGTTGGCTGCAGCAGGAAATCATGCTTCCCTATGTTGTGTTCTGTTGCTTCTATTTTAAGCAAAATCTTGCAGTTTTTTGTGGAGGTCCATGCCAAGTGAGAGAGTGAGCATTTGTGTATCAGTTAGTGTTTGGTTTTGTGTGCTATCTATTGCTGCTGCCAGTCCTCACAATGACAGAAAAATCCTGCATTTGCTGGACAGTACAAGGTAAGGTGTGGAAGCATGGAGGATATGGGGTTTTTTTACAGCTTTTTTCCAACAGTCCCAAAGCCAGGTGGATTAAGATGAGTGAAAGAATGGTTCCTGCTGTACTGCTACTGTCCTCAATATGCAGAAAATATGATGAGGAGATAGGTTGTTATGGTTATGGCACAAAGCATGGTTTGGAAGTATGGATAAGTGTACTTTTGCCCAATTTTTAGCAACTAAGCATGGCCTTCTATTGTTGTTGGTTTAGGCTGCAAGATGAGGTCTCAAATGACAGAAAAAATGAGGTTTAAGTTTCTGTTTGGGAGTACAAAGTGTGGTATGGTGGATAGCATGGACAATTATGGTGAAATTGTACTTTTCTTACAATTCAAGCAACCAAGCAATGGCCTCATGTCCTGCATAATTTGAGCTTGCAAACACACTTAAAATGATATTCTTGAGCTGTTCCAATTGGCCAAATGTTAGAAAAAGGTTTACTTCAAAAAGTCAACTCTTGGTCAAACTTGCATTTAAATGAGAAAAGTCAAAATATGCCATTTTGATTGGTGAAGTTTTGGCTCATGAAATTTATATTTTTGGAAAGGGGGGATCAAATGTGACTTGTAGGAAAAAACCCCACCAAAATTGGCCAAACGGTTTGGGAGATATGGCCCTTTGAAGTTCAAGATTTTCTGAAATCGATTCGATCATAACTTGCCAACCACACATGGGAATTGAGAGTTCTTGGACTTTTTGGAAATGGGAGAACAAGATCTTCATCTTTCATGTTGGGCAAAAATTCATTTGAAGCTTGTATCATGATGTAAGTTTGAGGATCAAGACTTTCCATTTATGGCAGGTTTCAGTTACAGGTCCAGTTTCCATTTCTGGAAATTTTCTGTTTGACTTCAAATTCTTCCATGATGAGGTTGGACATGACATATGAGGCTTGTATAGACATGAATGAACTCCTTCAAATCAATTCCATCCATCAAATCACTGATTAAATGGCCAGTTGACCAAGTTTGACTTTCTGTTGACTTTTCTAGGGTTTTGCATGATTGAACCACTTCTGATGAATTCCAGACCCTAATTCCTTGAGACCTTGATTTCCAATGACGTCCCAAGTTGTGTGAACTCTTGATTATTGGTCATGGTGGCCAAATTCTGCAAGAATGGCCATCATCCATTGCTTTGACTGACTGTTGACTGTCTTTGACCTAATTGCTGATAATTGCTTCAACTGCAAGCAACAAGGTTAGACTGACAATATTTTTGTACTTTTTGGATGATAAACATATGAAAAGCAATAATATACAAATGTAAAACATGCTTGGTGATCAAGAACCACACACACAAGGCAACCTACCCACTAGGAGGGAAGCAAAGGCATGCAATGATCCTTGAGGCTATGATATGAGATGATATGGGCCATGAGGGATCTTAGGGCCAAAATTGGGGTCTTACACCTACGTCCTCAAAACATAGAATACCACACCTCACAAGGTCTTGAACCTTGGTCTTCAAAGGGTAACAATTCTCCACGTTGTGGCCGGGAGCACCAGAATGGTAAACACAGTGTAACTCAGGCTTATACCACCACTAGGGGTTATCAGGTATAGTCGGTGGGTCTCTCGGAGTAATCAACTTCCTTTCTATCAAAGAGGATATAACTCTGCGTACGTCATAGGAATAGGATCGAAGGTGACCCTTTTCCTCTCGTAACTCGTGCTAGTTTGATTACTATTTCGAGGTTGGTAGGCCTGCTGCTGCGGTCGGTGCTGTTGTTGCTGATATTGTGGATGTGGTTGCTTATTGTTACTATGTTGCTGATACTGTTGATTGTCTCTGAAAACAGGTGCTATATGAGCCACCTGGTGCTGGTTACTGGCGGGACGCACAGTTTTCCTCCTCACAGAGGGTCTTCTTGGTTTCTCATGGGAGATCACAGCATGTGCATCTCCATCTTTCTTCTTTGCAAATGCCCCATAACATTTGGTAGAAGAGCCTTCTTCTCTGGTTAACCGTCCTTCACGGACCCCTTCTTCTAGACGCATCCCCATATTCACCATCTCGGTGAAGTCAGAAGGAGCGCTAGCAATCATCCGCTCATAATAAAAAGAACTTAAAGTCTTCAAAAAGATCTTAGTCATCTCTTTCTCTTCTAGCGGAGGCACGATCTGTGCTGCCACCTCTCGCCACCTCTGGGCGTACTCCTTAAATGTTTCTTTATCCTTCTGGGACATGGCTCTCAATTGATCTCTATCGGGAGCCATATCCATGTTTTACTTGTACTGCTTGACGAAGGCTTCGCCGAGATCATTGAAGGATCGGATGTTCGCGCTGTCTAAACCCATGTCCCAACGCAAAGCGGCACCGGACAGACTGTACTGAAAGTAGTGGATGAGTAGTTGGTCATTATCGGTTTGAGTCGACATCTTCCTGGCATACATGACCAGGTGGCTGAGAGGACAAGTATTTCCTTTGTACTTTTCAAAATCAGGGACCTTGAATTTCACAGGGATCTTCACATTTGGAACCAAGCAGAGTTCGGCAGCAGACTTGCCGAAAAGATCATTCCCTCTGAGAGTTTTCAATTCCTTGCGAAGCTCAAGAAATTGATCGTTCATAGAATCCATCTTCTCATAAACATCTGGACCCTCAGACGGCTCAGAATGATAGATGGCATCGTCTACCCTGGGCAAAGTATGCGCGACAGGAGGAGGAACGGCAAGGACCGGGCTAGATGCCGGCAGAGAAGCAAAGGTAGGAACAGGACCCTCAGGCATGAAATTGGGAGGCATCCCCCACGGGAACCCGGTTGGCATGGCTGTTGGAACAAAGTGTGCACTGGCAGCGGGCACAATAGAGGAGACAATCTCGGAGATAACTATCCTCTGGGGAGGAGTTGAAGGTGTCGGAGAAGACTGGCTCTGGGCAGCCATGCGTGACTCCATTAGGGCAGTCAATCTGGCCACTTCCTCTTTCAACTCGCGGTTCTCTTGCTCTAAGTGATCCATCAGTCTTGAAATGTTGGATCTAGTGTAGTACCGGTGAGTCAGCTTGTCTTCAAAATAAATGAAGGACACAGAGTTAAACCACAGGGCAAGGGACCGGAAACAAAACCTGCTTATGCATATGATGCATGCAATGTTTGTGCATATGATTTGTTTTTTATTTCAAAGGAACTTTAGAGTTTTATTTGCAAATTCTGGAAATATTAAGCATTTTATCACGTATGGAAATATATCATCAAATAATATCAGGGAAAAGAAGTGCAGCATCGTCAATCATGTACAAGAGAAAAGGAAAATAATCATCCTATGGATCCCTAGAAACAATCATCTAAAGCTCGGGACACAGGAAGATAAGATGCGCGAAGCCTCTTCACCTCCCTCTCGTAGGCTGCCTCCATATCGGCCTTCTCTTTGGCGAGTCGATCATACCTCCTCTTCCAGAACTTAGAAGACTGAGGAAGTAGAGAAGTCCATACATCATCAGGGTCATCAATAACCTGATGCTCAAGAAACTCAATCAACGCATCCTTCTCCTTAATTTGCTGAAGCAACTCTTCACGTCCATGGATCCAGGCACGTGAACGGTCTTCGTCTCTCAACTCC
This sequence comes from Lathyrus oleraceus, assembly GCF_024323335.1. Taxonomy (NCBI): domain Eukaryota; kingdom Viridiplantae; phylum Streptophyta; class Magnoliopsida; order Fabales; family Fabaceae; genus Lathyrus; species Lathyrus oleraceus. The sequence continues at coordinate 430,651,148 of NC_066580.1, read as the reverse complement.
TCTACTCCTTGATTAGGGAGGGTTGAAGGCCCATCCATAATCATAGGTATAGGTCTCGGATACTCGTAAGGCATGAGATACTCAGACGCCCTCTTCCTAACCCAAACAGTGTAAGGCTCCAAAGCGATGCAATTCTTAGGACCCAACTCTTTTCTTCCTTTCCTATGAATCTTGCGCCAAGCGCGGACCATCCTAGCTTTCAAGCCTTGGGGATCTTTACCATCCTGAAAGAATACACCCTCTAACAGAATGTTATTGGGTTTATCCTTTAAGGGGAACCCAAGCTGCCGACGTACCAAAACAGGATTGTAGTTAATCCCACCACATGTACCAAGAAGAGGTACATTGGAGAATTCGCCACAAGAGTCAATAATCTGCACACCATCATACACATGGTTATACTAAGAGATATCATCATTAGTGAGATACATAAGTCTCATGGACCACCGTAGACATTCCTTGTTCTCCTTGAAAGCGATCGTCTGAGGTAAGTGGGAAATAAACCACTTATACAACAGAGGCAAATAACACACAATGGCGCCACCACCCTTTGCATTCCTCATATGCAAAGAGAAGTAGGTATCGCCCAACAGAGTCGGAACGAGATTAAGAGTAGAGAAAATCCTAATAGCGCTCACATCCACAAACTTGTCGATGTTGGGGAATAACACCAATCCATAGATGAGAAGTACAAATATGGCTTCAAAGGCATCCTCACTCATGGCCTTCCCATATATAGTAGCTTGAGCAATGAGGAACTCAGAAGGGAGACCTTGAATTCCACCTTTGGTAGTCATATGAGCATCAACCAGAGATTCATCTATGTGTAACATGTCTGCTATCTCTTGAGAAGTAGGAATACTCTCCAAGCAACTGAACGGCAACTGATCTAGAATCGGTATACCCTCAAGATATGCATACTCCTCAAGGGTAGGCAAAAGCTGGAAATCCGGAAACGTGAAGCAACGGTACAAGGGATCATAAAACTGCACCAATACACTCACCAATCCTTCATCCACCTGAGTAGTCAGAAGAGGAAGAATCTTCCCAAAACGAGCCTTGAAACCCAAAGGATCTAATACATAGGATGTCAGATTCCTTAACTCTTTCAAATCTGGTTGCCTGAAGTTGTACTTCTTTGTATTCCTTCTTTGTCTTTCCATGTCTGAAAATTTTGCAAATAAACCCCTTAAGTTCCTTGAAAATTTTCTTATTTATTGATGATATGGATGCAAATGGGTGCATGAATGCAACAATCACACTCAAGGATCAAGCAAAGCACACCAAACAAAGGTCATGGGATGTATCATGTTATCCTTAATATCAATCATCCATTTTGGTGGATTATGGTTTACACCTTATCAACACCCAAATTCCATTGATATTAAGGATTCATGAACGGATCAACCATGAATCAAGGGTTTGTTGTAAGTCACGAGCATGAAGTTAGGTTAAGAACCACCCAAAAGGGAGTGTACTAGGGTTTAAACCTGCCAAACATGTTCTACAAGAGGTTCCCATAGTCATCATCCCATCTTTTGGATATTATCGGAGAAACGACTACTCGTATTCCAAAAATATTCTCAAGAGAGACTTTTATGAGTGTAGTATCGCGTAACAATCGTATCAAATCTTACACTTGAACGACTTTCGCACTACATCCTACGAATAGGCCAAGATGGGTTTGGTAAACTACAGTCCTTGGCTTCTAAGGTCTATATTGGAAAGAGTAATGTCTAACCACAACTTACTTGTGTGACATTATTGATCCCAACATAACCTCCACCAAGTGAATGGACTTGCAAGTCAACTTGTTAAGGAATAACTCCACACAAGTCAACAAGACTACGCCATTCTCCTATCCTAAGTGCACTCGAGTTCGGGTATAGAACTCATCTCACAAAGATCACCAAGCATACAAGGAATTAATATCAAGCAATTCAATCATTACATACAATACAGTAATCCCAAATTGCACAAAATATGTCACAAAACAAATACAATACAACAAGCATGAAAAGTCGGCAAAACCCACTAGGCAAATGCATGTCCCCAGCAGAGTCGCCACTTTTCTGTAGCGGGGTATTCATTACCATTAGAGATATTGACTAAATCCAAGGTAAATCATACAAGTCGAGTCGCCACCGCACTTCTATTTATCCAAAGGAATGGTTAGAAAGCGAACAAAAACCTAAAAGTTTTATCGAATCAAAAACTAGTAAAAATGTCAGAGATCTGGGTAAGGGGGTTGGTTATGCAATGGGAAGGTGTTAGGCACCCAAAGCATCCTAGGTACTCCTAGGGAGCCCTTTTCACATTTGTTGCAAAGGTTGTTGTTTTTATTTGAAAATTTATTTGTGCAAACATAATTGAAGGGATGAGAAAAACGTGTATGTTTATCTAATGTACTACTTACTAAAAGAAGGGTCAAAAGAAAATGACTCGCACGGACGTCGCATCCACTGCATACGTATCTCATCTGAATCTGAGAATCAGAGTCTTCGTAGCTCGGCTACCTATGGGTTAAAGAGGAGTGTGCTCGCTAAGACATCACGTCTTATGCCTACGTATCTCATCTGGGATGAAAATCAGAGCAAAACGTAGTTCGACCACCTATGGGGTAAGGGTTGTGTTTTGGGGTGAACGACGTTACTACGCAATCTACCGGATGCTCGACCTTTGGAGACTTACTCGCCTGTAGTAGAAGGAGATAACATGTTCTTATGAGAAGAAAAATCAATGAGTTTGGGGTGTTTAGGGATGCTCGTGCAAAAAGGCAGTCCTAGATGAAGGAACCGCGCTACCTTAAATGACATGCCACGAGAGGCTATACAAAACCTAAGAAATCGGTAACATGTGGGAAAAGTAAAGGGATCGAGAGATCTACCGTACGGATAAAGATCTGAAGTAATAGCAATTAGATAAATAAGAAACCCAAAGACTCTTCCAAGCTAAACACCATCAAAGAAAGTGAGTCAGTACAGGTAATCGGAATAAACCTCCAGGTGGTATCCCACAAATAAAGTGGAACACCAGGCCATCTCTGCAAGAGTCATGTGAGCCCTCACAAAAACTCAACAAACAGGTTAAAGTAATATGACGGAATTAGGAGAAAACAATGCCATAACAAACACAAAACAGGTTAGAGCAAACAAGATAGGGTAATCAAGAGTTGCCCCCAAATCAAAATGTAACCACATGAATCATGCCATTAAAATTCACAAAAAGCAACCAAGGGTAGGAGGCCTAAACTCTTGTCAAACACATGCATCAAAAGGGTATCAAATTCACCCATAATACCTCATACATTCAGAGCATTAAAATTAAAAGCATAAAGTAATGGGGATAAGGCAAACCTGACTGGAGAGATCGAATGAAATTGAATTGCCCGGTTGGGTTTGCAAAGCAATCTGAGGGTTTATATGAGATGAAATTGGCTCTTTGCCGATGAGTTCCCTTCAGTCTCTGGAGGTTGCTCTGAACTCTGTTAGCTCTTCTCTCACTAACTTTTTCCCTATCAGGGTAATAGGAATAGAATGGCCTTTTGTTTCACTGAAACTCTGAATTTATAACCTGATTTTTGTGGACCTGTGGGCTCAAATGAGAGAGGCCCAAGTCCAAAAAATTTCTGTTATATTTTATTTATTTATTTATTTATTTTTCGTTTTTTGTTCTTTTTTTTTAACACGTGGGCTTCGCCTAGCGAGCATGACAGTTCAAGAAATTCCTCTGAGCGTAGGTGATTCTGGTGGCTTTTCTTGGGACTCGCTAGGCGACCCATTCTGCTCCCCTAGCGAGCATGACAGCTCATGAACAAACTTTTGCTCCTTCAAGATTAACGTTTTGACTGACGAATAGACCCCATTTGAACCTATTGGAAGTATCTCAAGCCATTCCCTTGTGTTGACTGATCATCTAAATAGAACCCACAAAGTGTCTTAGATGATACTCAAGCTTCAAACAAAAGATGTTAGTGACACATTTTTGTGCTTTTGGTTAGTAAACAAAAGTAAGAGAAACAATGATGTATAATTCAAGCATGCTTGGTGATCTCAAACCAATCACAAGGAGTCCCATCCAAAGGCAAAGGGAACCAAGATGCTAAAGATCCTTGAGGCAATGCGAATGCAATATTATGATGCCATGAGGGATCTTAGGGTCAAAGTTGGGGTCTTACAGAGTGGTATATGAGGCTAGACAGAGCCCATATTCGCTGCTGGAGAGACTTGGCTGAGGCCTTTGTGAAGCAATATCAGTACAATACCGATATGGCACCTGACAGGACTCAGCTCCAGAATCTGTCTCTCAAGAGCAACGAGTGCTTCAAAGAGTATGCTCAATGCTGGAGAGAGTTGGCTTCCCGTGTTCAGCCTCTGATGTTAGAAAAAGAGATGGCCAACATGTTTATGAACACACTGCCTGGATCTTATTTGGAGCGTCTGGTGGGTTGCAACGCCTCGAATTTTGCTGATGTGGTCTCTACCGGTGAGAGGGTGGAGAACTATTTGAAGATGTGTAAGATCCAAAATGGGGTTGGATCATCATCGGGGTCAAAGAAGTCGTTCTTAGGAGGACAGAAGAGGAGAGAAGGGGATGCAAATGATGTGTCTTCTCATCAGAGCAGGGGTAACCGTAGGAATAACTTTCAGAATTACCATCAACAACCTTATGTTGCAGCAGTGACCATTCCGGCTGCAGCAACAGTGCAACAACAACAACCTCAACGTCAACAAAATCAATACCAATAACAACAGGGTAACATACCTGCTTATCAACAGAGACAGAGGATGATGGATAGGCGTTTCGACACTCTTCCGATGTCGTATGCCCAATTGCTTCCCAACCTTCAACATTTGCAACTTGTGCAGTTACGCACTTTGGCTCCTCCTGTTGGCAGGCTTCCAGTGGGTTATGACGCCAATGCTAGGTGTAATTTCCACTCTGGGGAACCTGGCCACACTATTGAGAACTGCAAAGCTTTTAAGCACGTAGTTCAGGAGCTTATTGATTCAAAGGCCATTAACTTTGCGTCGGCTCCTAATGTTGTCAACAATCCTATGCCGCAGCATGGTAGAGCAAATGTTAACATGGTTGAAGGAGAAGTCAAATTAGTCAAGGAGGTGTTGAAGCTGAAGACTCCGCTGTTAGAAATCAAAGAATACTTGCTAAAGGCAGATGTTTTCCCCGACTGTGGGAGCGGTTGTTTGGGTTGTGTTGCACAGAGTGGGGGTTGTATGAAGCTGCAGCAGGGTATCCAGGCCTTGCTTGACGATGGTATCCTCCAAGCTGAAGACTTATCTGCCTAAAGGTCTGTTGAAGGGGTTGTTGAGAATGCAGATGTTGATCCTCTCTTTCCTGAAGATGCTGAAGAATTTACAAATGTTATTCCTGCTGATTTTGTAACTCCCAATGATGTAATTAATTTTTCTGATGCTATTGCTGATATTCCAAACATGGTGTTTGATTCTGATGTACTTGCTGAACTTGATTCCGATGTTTCAGATGTTTGTACTTTAATGAATGAGATTTTTGAGTATGACTGTGACGTTTCCACTATCACAATTTTCTACCCGACCGCTCAGATCAGTGAGCCAGAAGCGCAACCGGTACCACCAGTGCAACCGCATCAATCCACTATGACCATCACGACCCCTGGTCCTTTACCTTTCACCAGCGAAAGGTCCATTGCTTGGCATTACGGGGGGAGTGTGTACACACATGATCATGGAGTGGAGCAGCCACTGAAAGTAGAAGAGGTGTAGGATCAGAAGTCTGAACCTGGAATTGAGATAAAAGATCCCGCAGTGGACAATGTTGGTGGAATCGGGCGATTCACCAGAAGTGGTAGACTGTTTTCACCACTAGTTACCCAACCTGATAGTGTTGACGCCGCGGCGAAGGCCAAAGGCAAGCAAGTTGTGAATGAGGGTACCTCTGCACCACAGGTTGGCTCTGAGCCTGCTTTTGCGAAGGATGTGGACGAACTTTTGAGAATTATAAAGAAAAGCGATTACAAGGTAGTCGATCAGTTGATTCAGACGCCATCCAAGATATCTATTCTCTCACTCCTGCTGTGTTCGGAGGCACACAGGGAGGCACTCCTGAAGGTCCTTAATGCTGCATATGTGCCTCAAGAGATCTCAGTGAACCAACTAGAAGGGATCGTTGCAAATGTTCATACAAGCAACGGGTTGGGTTTTACTGATTCTAACTTGACGCCAGCTGGACGCGATCATAATAAGGCTTTGCATATCTAGATGGAGTGTAAAGACACTGTGCTATCCCATGTTCTAGTGGATACAGGTTCCTCTCTCAATGTGCTACCCAAGAGAGCCCTGTCAAGGTTAGATGTAGAAGGTTTGATCTTGAAGCCTTCCGATATTGTTGTGAGAGCCTTCGATGGTTCTAAGAGGTCGGTGTTCGGAGAGGTAGAATTTCCAATTCAGATTGGATCACAAACCTTTAACATTGTATTGTATGTGATGGATATCAGTCCTTCGTATAGCTGCTTGCTGGGTCGTCCTTGGATCCACAATGCTGGGGCAGTCTCCTCGACCTTGCATTAGAAGATCAAGTTCCCGGTCAACGGAAGAATTATCACCGTCTGTGGTAAGGAGGACATTCTGGTCAGTAACCTGTCTACATTCAAGTATGTAGAGGTAGAAGGTGAGATTCATGAGACCTTGTGTCAGGCCTTTGAGGCAGTTCAAGTCAAGGATGCAGCTCCAGTGGAAGAGGTTGAAGCAGGTGCATCTTTGTCGTCCTTCAAGCAGGCACAGGCCTTGGTAAATTCAGGTGTTGCTCCTGGTTAGGGACGTCTGTTGGATTTACCTATGAAGGAAGACAAGTGTGGGATTGGGTATCAGCCAGCAATGACTTCCACAACTCCAATGCCTCAGACTCGTCAGGGGCCGATTACTTTCTCCAGTGCTGGCATCATTCAGTACGGCCAAGTCTCTGCAATCAACAAAGAAGATGGGGATAGTGATTGCGACATTGACAACTGGGTGCGTCCAAGGGTCCCGGGTGAAGTTCTCCGCAACTGGTCTTCTAAAGAGATTATCCAAGTCACTCTTCTTAAAGAGTAATTTTCTTTGTTTATTCATGCATATCCAAGTCTTACGTTCCGCCCAGGGCGTGATGACTCATCGTAGGGCTCATCTATGTAGATACCTTCATTTTTTATCATAAATAAAGGACGTCTTTTTGCATTCAAATATTTTGTTCACTGTCTTTCTATTTTTGCAGTTTTCAAAAATCAAAAATATAAAAAATATATATATATACATTTGGCAATGTTTTGTTTAGTTTCCACTTCTTGTTCACACTCATAAGCACATACCATCACTCATGCAGATGCACGTCACCGGATCCTATTAATAACAGTTCTGCTATGGCTCGCTTCGACTTTGAAAATCCAATCTTTCAAGCTGAAGAAGAGGGTGACGAAGACTGTGAACTCCCTGAAGAACTTGCCAGGTTGTTAAAACAGGAGGAAAGGGTCATTCAACCGCATCAAGAGTCTATTGAAGTGATTAATCTCGGCACCGAGGACGCCAAAAGAGAAATCAAGATAGGGGTTGCTTTGGAAGATAATGTGAAAAAGGGGCTGATTGAATTTCTGCAAGAGTATGTTGACATCTTCGCTTGGTCTTATCAGGACATGCCAGGGCTTGACACAGACATTGTGGTACACCGTTTGCCTCTCAAAGAGGATTGTCCTCCGGTCAAGCAGAAGCTCAAAAGAACAAGACCAGAGATGGCTGTCAAGATAAAGGAAGAAGTGCAAAAACAGTTGGATGCAGGGTTTCTAGCGGTTACAAATTATCCGCCATGGGTTGCAAATATCGTTCCAGTACCTAAAAAGGATGGAAAGGTACGGATGTGTGTTGACTACCGGGATCTGAACAGAACTAGTCCTAAAGATGATTTCCCATTACCTCACATCGACGTTTTGGTGGATAACACGGCTCAGTTCTCGGTATTCTCCTTCATGGATGGCTTTTCTGGCTATAACCAAATTAAGATGGCACCAGAAGACATGGAGAAGACAACTTTCATAACCCCATGGGGCACCTTCTGCTACAAGGTGATGTCGTTTGGTCTAAAAAATGTCGGGGCAACATATCAACGAGCTATGGTAACTCTTTTCCATGATATGATTCATCATGAAATCGAGGTTTATGTTGATGATATAATTGCCAAATCTCAGACAGAAAAAGAACATCTGGTGAATTTGCAGAAACCGTTTGAGCGTTTGAGGAAATTCAAGTTGAGGCTTAATCCGAACAAGTGTACTTTCGGGGTGAGATCTGGAAAACTGTTGGGTTTTATTGTTAGTGAAAAGGGGATTGAGGTGGATCCGGCCAAAGTGAAAGTGATACAAGAAATGCCTGAGCCAAGAATAGAAAAACAAGTATGTGGTTTCTTATGAAGGTTGAACTACATTGCAAGGTTCATCTCTCACCTAACAACCACGTGTGAGCCAATATTCAAATTGTTGAGAAAAGATCAGGCTATCAGGTGGAATGATGATTGCCAAAGGGCTTTCGAGAAAATAAAAGAGTATTTGCAGAATCCTCCAATCCTTATGCCTCTAGTCCTAGGGAGACCGCTGATTATGTATTTGACAGTACTTGATAATTCCATGGGTTGTGTTCTCGGTCAACACGACGAGAAAGGTAGGAAAGAGCATGCCATCTACTATCTGAGTAAAAAATTCACAGATTGCGAGTCGAGATACTCAATGCTTGAAAAGACATGTTGTGCACTTGCATGGGTTGCTAAGCGATTGAGACAATACATGCTAGCTCACACAACCTTACTCATCTCCAAAATGGATCCAGTCAAGTATATATTTGAGAAGCCAGCTCTCACCGGAAGGGTTGCTCGTTGGCAAATGGTACTGACAGAGTATGACATCCAGTATACATCCCAGAAAGCCATCAAAGGGAGTATTCTGTCAGACTATCTTGCTCAGCAGCCGATTGATGATTATGAGTGGATGAAGTTTGATTTTCCGAATGAAGACATCATGTTCCTCAAGATGAAAGACTGTGAATAGCAAGTTGTTAAGGAGGGACCTGATCCAGATGAAAAGTGGACTTTAATGTTTGATGGGGCCGTCAATGCCAAAGGAAGTGGAATTGTTGCTGTCATTACCACTCTGAAAGGTGCCCACATGCCTTTCACCGCTCGCCTGACTTTTGAGTGCACCAATAATGAAGCTGAGTATGAGGCTTGTATCTTGGGTATTGAGTAAGCCATTGATTTGAGAATCAAGACTCTGGACATCTTCGGAGATTCAGCTCTAGTGATCAATCAAGTGAATGGTGATTGGAATACTCTCCAACCTAATCTGGTCCCCTACAGAGATTATACGAGAAGACTGTTGACTTTCTTCACAACAGTAAAGCTATATCATATACCTCGTGATGAGAACCAGATGACAGATGCTCTTGTTACTCTATCCTCCATGATCAAGGTGATTCGGTGGAACTATGCTCCCAGGATCGATGTTATGCGCCTTGATAGGGCCACATATGTGTTTGCTGCTGAACTGGTAGTTGATGACAAGCCCTGGTATCACGACATCAAGTGCTTTCTGAAGAATCAAGACTACCCTGCAGGGGCATCCAACAATGATAGAAAGACTTTGAGAAGATTGGCAGGAAGTTTCTTCTTGAACAAAGACGATGTGCTGTATAAGAGGAACTTCGACATGGTTTTGCTCAGATGCGTGGATAGACACGAAGCGGACATGTTAATGCAGGAAGTTCATGAAGGCTCCTTCGGTACTCATGCCAGCGGACATGCAATGGCTAAGAAATTATTGAGAGCGGGTTATTACTGGATGACCATGGAATCTGATTGTTTCAAATATGCTCGGAAGTGTCATAAATGCCAGATTTATGCTGATAAGGTGCATGTGCCGCCAAATCCTCTGAATGAGATGTCTTCGCCGTGGCCATTTGCTATGTGGGGCATTGATATGATTGGAAAGATTGAGCCGACTACTTCCAATGGGCATCGCTTCATCCTTGTTGCCATCAACTATTTCACCAAGTGGGTCGAAGCAGCGTCATTTGCGAAGGTCACCAGACATGTGGTTTCCCGATTCATTAAGAAAGAAATCATTTGTCGTTATGGGATTCCCGAAAGAATCATTACTGATAATGGTTCTAATCTCAATAACAAAATGATGAAGGAGTTATGCAAGAACTTCAACATTCAACATCACAATTCTTCCCCTTATCGTCCTAAGATGAACGGTGTTGTTGAGGCAGCAAATAAGAACATAAAGAAGATTGTGCAGAAGATGGTTGTTACGTACAGAGATTGGCATGAGATGCTACCCTTCGCCTTGCATGGGTACCGTACTTCAGTACGTACATCGACCGGGGCAACCCCTTATTCCCTTGTGTATGGTATGGAAGCAGTCTTACCTGTTGAAGTGGAGATTCTTTCTCTAAGAGTCATGTTGGATGTCAAGTTAGACGAAGCTGAATGGATTCAGACAAGGTTCAATGAATTAAGTCTTATCGAAGAGAAGCGAATGGCAGCCATTTGTCATGAGCAATTGTATCAGAGTCGGATGAAGAGAGCCTTTGATCAGAAAGTGCGTCCTCGATGCTTCCAAGTCGGAGATTTGGTGTTGAAAAGGATCCTTCCTCATCAGACAGATCACAGGGGCAAGTGGACTCCTAACTATGATGGACCGTATATTGTCACCAAGGTTTTTGATGGTGGAGCCTTAATGCTTGCAACTATGGATGGTGAAAACTTCACTTCCCCTGTGAACTCAGACACAGTTAAAAAATACTTCGCATAAAATAGACCCGCTGGACGATAAAAAGAATAGTCCAGGCAAAAAAATGGGCATCCCGGCGAACCAAGAAAACGAAAAAGGTTCGGGAAAAAGTTAGGGATTAAAAAATGAAAATATTGTACACCCGGTAAGTTGAAAACCTGAAAGGGCAACTTAGGCAAAAATGGGTATCCTGGTGGATTGAAAACCCGAAAGGGCGATCCAGGCAAAAGTTAGGGATTAAGCGAATGGCTGCGTTCTGAGTAGTTCTGAATATCATCTCGTGTCGATAACCGAAAACTTCTGAAGGATAGGAAACAGTCCAATCACCTTTTTTGGAAAGCTGATCATCTGGAGGATCTTGAAGACGAGTGAATCATAGCAGAATTGGAACCCGATAGAAATCCATTTCACATTGCCATTAGATTAATTTCTGTTTTTATCTGTTGTGCAATTACCTCTTTCCAGGGATTGCTTCCTAGTGTAAATACCTAATCAGAGGCCACTCAATCAATAAAATCATGTTATTCAGTACATCTCTGTGTTTATTTTCATTTTACTGTTTTGTTTGCAAAAATGACGTCCGAATTTTTGATAAACATTACATCATGAAACATAAGAGCTTTATAGGCACGTGCTTAATAAACATTGAAAATTGCTGTAAACTTTAAGTGCTTTGGATCATCTATTCAGAACAGGTACAATCGGGGCATTTCCTTAAGGTCCCCATCAAATGATCGCGGATGTTTTTCCTCAACAGTTGGAATTTGGTATCTTATCCCTGCAGAGCTGGTCCGAGCATTGGATTCTTCAATCCCTAACAGGCTCTCACTGTTGTACTCCCCCAAGCATGTGTTTCAGACTATACACTCCCCGGTAGAGTCGACAGTGTCAGACTGTATATCCCTAGTGGAGTTGACAGTGCCAGACTGTATCTTCCCAGCAGAAGCGGCTGCTCCTCAGAGTTCGATACCAGATTGACGATCTCGACACTAGACCCGCGGTCTCTTTCCTTGAAGCAGAATCTCGGTACCGTATCAGTGTTTGCTTCCCTTGCTGAGTCGTCTCTCTCGCAGATTATGGTTGCCAGAACCACCGTCGCTTTCCTCAGCAGCAAGATTTCAGTGCCATTCTCTCCCTAGTCAGAGTCTCGGTATTTTATTATTGCCAGAACACCGCGTGGCTGGTCATGTCCCCACAGAGTTCATTGTGTTGTATATCTCCAACAGCACCGCCAGGGTCCAGAAGATTGTGATCATTTCCCCAGCAGAACTCCTTGCCTCGGCTTGGCGTTCTCTCTAACCTAGCATTTCGCATCCCTGCATGTAGAATCATATTGCATTGCATCCTCCCAAATCGCGTAGCATTTCCATTTTCATGGAGCATTACGCCATTGAAAAATTCAAACATACGCATGTAAAGCATAAAACATTCTCGGTATCCCAAGTGATAAGCCAGAAGTTTGTTTCCAGTACCCAGACTGAAGTTTGTTGTGACTCATCCTTTATTATTCCCAGCAGGGGTCGTTGACCCATGCGCCGCCTCAATTATCATTTTCCCTATTTTTGCCGATGCTGACAGGCATGAAAGTTTCTGGTATTCATACCGAAGTGGCGTTCAGGCCAATTTTCTGATGTTCAGATCAAAGAAGTTTCTGACGTTCAGGTCGACGCAAATTGTGGCATTCAGGCAAGTTTCCGGTATTCAGACCGAAGTGGTATTCAGGCCAGTTTTCCGATGTTCAGATCGAAGAAGTTTCCGACGTTTAGGTCGGCGCAACTTGTGGCATTCAGGCCAGTTTCCGGTATTCAGACCGAAGTGGTATTCAGGCCAGTTTTCCGATGTTCAGATCGAAGAAGTTTCCGACGTTCAGGTCGGCGCAACTTGTGGCATTCAGGCCAGTTTCCGGTATTCAGACCGAAGTGGTATTCAGGCCAGTTTTCCGATGTTCAGATCGAAGAAGTTTTCGACGTTCAGGTCGGCGCAACTTGAAGCATTCAGGATAGTTTCCGGTATTCAGACCGAAGTGGCATTCAGGCCAGTTTTTCGATGTTCAGATCGAAGAAGTTTCCGACGTTCAAGTCGGCGCAACTTGTGGCATTCAGGCCAATGTCCGGTATTCTGATCGAAGTGGCATTCAGGCCAGTTTGCCGGTGTTCAGACCGATGTTTGATAATCAAGTATCGTCCGATGCTCAGATCAAAGTCATTTCTAGTATTCATATTGATGAACGACATTCAGGCCATGGTTATTTCTGTGTTACCATTTACTTTGGTATTCAGGCTAACATTCCTTGTTTCGGTGTTCAGACCGACTCTCACCGTACCAGACAGATTCTTTTTCAAGACCACCTCTTGGCCGATTCTGACAGGCATTGTTACTTCAATTTTTCACTTCAGTGTAAATTTTCGGGCTCTTATCGTATTCAATCACTTGATACCTCGAAAGTGCGAAAGTTGTTGCTATCTTCCTTTCGGGTTTCCAGTTGATTGAATAGGGGCAGCGGTAATACCCCAAAATTTACCCTTCATTTTTCCTGGAAGCATGGGATTATGTTTTACACTTCATTAGCATCATATTAGGTCATACTCATTGCATACTGCATTAGTGACATGGAGATCAGGTTTTGATCGATCACTCCTTAACAGAAGGAGCCCACACAAATCAAGATTGAGAATTGGACTTCATTTTCTAAGTATACAAGTCTCAAGGGTCTTAGGGGGGTCCAAGTATCTTACTATGGTCCTCATTTCATCAGTGAAGGATTCAAAGCTATCAGAGTGTTCATCTTGATTTAATCAGAAATTAGGGTTTCATGGCTACCTGCAACAGGCAATGTTTGGTTGGAAGTAGAGGAGCTCATCCATGTCATGATTAGAGAGGCATCTTGGCCTAGGAAGATTCACAATTATCTCAGAAAGATCCATTGGCAATCAGTGCAATCAGTTCCTGATCATTTTGCCCTAAAACTAGGGTTTGGTATAAAATCAGTTTATTTCTGATTCTTTGGGTGAAACTCTTTTCCATGGCCCTCCATATGTCCACAAGGGTCTACATAGAAAAAATCAGCTCTTTATTTGAGCTAGAAGTGCTTCAATTGATCAATGGAATCAGGAATCAGACAGTTTGGGAAAAGTCAACTGTGGGGCCAAAAAAGTCAACTCCTGACATTTTGAGAGTGGAATCTCAAAATGCATGCCTAGGGGATCCTACATGTGAAATTTGATTAAGGTTGGATCATGGATTCATCATTTAATCAGGAATTGGAAAAGTTACTTAATTTGGAAATGGTTGACTTTCCATTTAGGGCAAGTTTTCATGATCGTTGCACTCACTTTAAGCCCATTTTGCATCAAGATAAAAGCTCTATTTGAAAATTTCTCCAACATGAAAGTTGTTCCTCTTGTTCCACGCTTTCTAGAGATATAAAGTTTGCTCCATTTCGATTATAATTGAGAAAGTTATGCTTAGTCAAAGTGAGACATTTTTTTAGGACACTTAGAAAATTTTCTAAGTCCAAAATCTTCAAAATTTGTCAAGACTTCTTGGCCAGTTTTCTTGCACTTCAAGGAATTATTTGAAAATACTTTCTTCACAATAATTGTACCTTACCATGTCCTCTTTCACATCCTTTTAGAATCATCTCATTTGGATCCATGGTTTGAGAGATACATTCATTTAAAGTGGGCACCATGACTTGATTTTCTAGGCAGATCTTGGGTCTGGCTGACCCAATCAGATTTTCTCAGCATGCTGCACAAACCAGTCACGTTTTTTTACCTCTTTTGGCCATGCATTGGACATCCATTCACTTAAGTTTGGCCCAAAATAACAATATTTTACACCTCACTTCACACTTTTATTCTTATGGATAAATCACTTATTAAAAAGCCCATGAGAACACCTAATCCACCCTATTTAAGAAGCTGAAATCCTAACCCTAAAGGAGCATTGGAAATTCGTGGCAAGGAGACAAAGCTTCATCACATATCAGATTCCATTCCACTTCTATTTTCCATTAGGTAATCATCTCTTCCATGGCCATGTTTTGATATATCTACGCTTGCTTACCATGTTCATCACCATTAATCCTTTCATTTTCATATTTTTTTTCTTATTTAAAATAATTTCTTCGTCCATAAAATTACCCAAAAATATTTTTCACTTTTCTTAACGTTTTACTTAATTTATATAATTTTTATTTTTGTATTTTTTTAATATTAATATTTTATATTAATTATTTATTCTAAATGGTCCATTTTAACACACTTTTTTTTATTGATTTTATTTTTATGACTTAAAATTATTTTTAGCTTTTGATTTTTGCGATGAAGGTTTAACACTGTCTCATGATCAACCTGACCTTTTATTGGAATTTTATTTCACATTTTCAATTTATTTTGGATTTATTTTTGACCTAGTTTG
This sequence comes from Lathyrus oleraceus, assembly GCF_024323335.1. NCBI lineage: Eukaryota > Viridiplantae > Streptophyta > Magnoliopsida > Fabales > Fabaceae > Lathyrus > Lathyrus oleraceus. Next base: position 430,635,916 of record NC_066580.1, on the reverse strand, counting down.
GTTGGTTGACTTTTAATTTGACTTCTATTTTATTTTAATTAATTCACATACCAATTTTCATTATTTAAAAAATCTTTTTGGTGGATGATAATGTCCTGACCCCATCTTATTTATTTTAATTTTTCATAATTTTCTTGATTAATTTACTATTTATTCTTGATTTATTTCTAACCTAGTCTTATTAATTGACTTTTGGTTTGACGTGTGTTTTGTTTTAATTAATTCACGTGCCAATTTTCATTATTTTCAAAATATTTTTGGGGGATGATGATGCCCTGACCCCACCTTATTTAGTTTAATTTTTCATAATTTTCTTGATTAATTGGTTATTTATTTGTTATTTTTTAAGTTGACTTGAATTTTTAGTTGACTTCTTTATGATCGATGTTTGACTTAGGGATTGCTTATGGCAATTGAAGAGATATTTTGATCCTCCCTTGTTCATCTCATATGCCATGTATTAGAGGCCTTTTACCTTAATTTTATTTGGTCCTTACCTCATTTCCTGATTAAATTATTCAGTGGACCCTTCGTGTGTATATTTTCATCTGTTTGATTCATCTGTTATCTTTTATACTTGTTTCTCTCATTCATGCTTTTTATTGCTTGATTATTTAACATGTTCGTACTCCCATGCATTGTTTAAATGCTCCATTATTTGATTCTTTGGTGTGATTATATATTGTTTATTTATCTAATCTGATTGATAACTGTTGCCTACTTGTATGATGTATGAGGCATATATTCTTATTGTTTGTTTGCCATGAACAATCCCCATTCATAACAAATGTACCCCTCTCCCATAAAGTGTATAATATTTATTTCTTTATTTCTTTAGTCACCTGTTAATACGAGAATTAAAACGAACATCCGATAACCATTTCAAAATAAGATCAAAAGCTCGATCCAACGTCGAGTAATCATTTTCAAAACTTAACAGAACTAGCACGCATTCATCCATCCTCTTGTAAGTCGATTGCCTTAGGCATTGCCATCTACCTGTAAGTCGATTTCCTCCGGCATCTCCATCTACCCTTATCCGTGGCTCCTCTCCTTGCTCCATCCGTCGACTCTTGTTCCGTTTAGGTAGCACCCATTAGGTAGAACCCTTTGTATGATAACATAGGTAGAATTCCCTTATTCTTTGCATGCTAACATTAGGTAGATGTTCCCCTTTGTAAATCCTTATACATAGGTCCATATTGCATGACAACTCTAGAGCAGAGCTTCCCCACTTTTAGACCTTCCGTGCGTCTCCGGTCTTGTGGCATGTCAGTCCGTTCTATTGCAAAGAGGTAACTGCCTAAGACTCGACTCAGCGAGCTGCGACACCTACTGCTAGGACGTTGAACACACTGCCCACCCTCCTTTGACACAGCTGGTGTCCTCTTTTATAAGTTCATGTTCAGATGGCAATCCTTAACCCCTAGTTATCCGAACTACGTTTTGCTCTTATTCTCATTCTAGATGACATACGTAGGCATAAGATGCGACGTCTTACCGAGCACACTTCTCTTTAACCCATAGGTAGTCGAGCTATGAAGACTCTGATTCTCATACTCAGATGAGATACGTAGGCAGTGGATGCGACATCCTTGCGAGTCATTTTCTTTTAACCTTCCTTTTAGTAAATAGTACTTTAGATATACCTACACCCTTTAGACTAGAACAACACTTATGAAAAGGGCTCCCTAGGAGTACCTAGGATGTTTTAGGTGCTTAAAACCTTCCCATTGCATAACCAACCCCCTTACCCAGATCTCTGACATTTTTACTAGTTTTTGATTCGATAAAACTTTTAGGTTTTTGTTCGCTTTCTAACCATTCCTTTGGATAAATAGAAGTGCGGTGGCGACTCGACTTGTATGGTTTACCTTGGATTTAGTCAACATCTCTAATGGTAACGAATATCCCGCTACAATATTCTGGCATATTTGTATTCTCTTCATCATGTTTCAGGTTGTCTCCTCAGTGTAAGACCCCAATTTTGGCCCTAAGATCCCTCATGGCCCATATCATCTCATATCATAGCCTCAAGGATCATTGCATGCCTTTGCTTCCCTCCTAGTGGGTAGGTTGCCTTGTGTGTGTGGTTCTTGATCACCAAGCATGTTTTGCATTTGTATATTATTGCTTTTCATATGTTTATCATCCAAAAAGTACAAAAATATTGTCAGTCTAACCTTGTTGCTTGCAGTTGAAGCAATTATCAGCAATTAGGTCAAAGACAGTCAACAGTCAGTCAAAGCAATGGATGATGGCCATTCTTGCAGAATTTGGGCACCATGACCAATAATCAAGAGTTCACACAACTTGGGACATCATTGGAAATCAAGGTCTCAAGGAATTAAGGTTTGGAATTCATCAGAAGTGGTTCAATCATGCAAAACCCTAGAAAAGTCAACAGAAAGTCAAACTTGGTCAACTGGCCATTTAATCAGTGATTTGATGGATGGAATTGATTTGAAGGAGTTCATTCATGCTTATATAAGCCTCATATGTCATGTCCAACCTCATCATGGAAGAATTTGAAGCCAGATCAAAAATTTCCAAAAATGGAAACTGGGCCTGTAATTTTAACTGCCAAAAATGGAAACTTCTTGATCCTCAACTTACATCATGATAAAAGCTTCAAATGAATTTTTGCCCAACATGAAAGTTGAAGGTCTTTTTCTCCCATTTCCAAAAAGTCCAAGAACTCTCAATTCCCATGTGTGGTTGGCAAGTTATGATCGAATCGATTTCAGAAAATCTTGAACTTCAAAGGGCCATATCTCCCAAACCGTTTGGCCAATTTTGGTGGGGTTTTTTCCTACAAGTCACATTTGATCCCCTCTTTCCAAAAATATAAATTTCATGAGCCAAAACTTCACCAATCAAAATGGCATTTTTTGACCTATTTCATTTAAATGCAAGTTTGACCAAGAGTTGACTTTTTGGTATAGACATTTTTTCAACATTTGGCCAATTGGAACAGCTCAGAAATGTCATTTAGAATGTGTTTGCAAAGTCAAAATATGCAGTACATGAGGCCATTGCTTGGTTGCTTGAATTGTAAGAAAAGTACAATCTCACCATACTTGTCCATACCATCCCACAACCATGCCTTGTACCTCAAAAGAGCAGCAGCATTATGCAGCATTTTTTCTGTCATTTTGAACACATTATGCAGCCTAACCAACAGCAAAACAAGGTCCATTCACTACTTGCTTGAATTTTGGAACAAAAGGACAAATGCAATCCTCCACATTTCCATGGCCATGCCTTGTACTCACAGGTAGCAGTTTTTGTGCACCTTTTCTTCTGTCAATTACAAACCACTACAGGCAATACAACACAACAGGACTTGAGATTCTCAAAAAAAAAAACTGCACTTTGGCTATTTTCAATTTTCTGTCCAAAACACCACAGAACCTAAGCCTTGCATTGATGTTTCACCACACATTTTCATCATTTTGAGAGGGGTTAGCATCCATCAAACACATCACAGCAGAACTTCATTCTAAAGAAAGAACTTGGCTTTGGCATTTTGGCAAGAAAGCTGTCAAAAACTCCAAAGTCATAAAACTCCAAACCAAAACAACAACATCAAACAGAACATTGTCCTCACTTTGAAAGTGGCAGCAACCAACATACACTGCAGAACCAACCTGCTTCAATCATTTTCCAAAAACTCACTCATTGGCATTTTTTCAAACTCAGTCAAGAACTCCCAATGAACTAAACCCTGGCCATTGCTTTTCACCATCTTTTCTGCATTTTTCTAAACCTAGAGGAACAGCAGCCATCACAAAAAACATATGGATTCTCTCATTTTTTCCTTTTGGCCAAAGGGAATTTTCTGCTCAAACACTCAAAACCCTTGAACAACCTTCATTGTTCCTTCACTTAGAGATCATTTGGAAGTATTTTTGGACTTCATTTACCAACTGAAACCACAGTATCAAGCTCTGTTTTCTTCAAGCTATTTCAATGGCAGATTATGATTTGTTCATCTCCAAGCATTCTTGAGCTTAAAGAACTTCATCATCCATCAACATCAAGCACAAAAGCCATCTGTTTCGAGCTGCTTCCATCAGAACATCACTGCATCTTGAATTTCTTCAAAACCAAGTTAAGCACCAATGCCTCAAAGACCATTCATATTTGATTGAGTTGGATCATATATCACGTGCTAACCCTTGTTTTGTAGGTTGACTCATGTAACTTGAGTCTTTGTGCCTTGCACAATTGGTCCCTCTGTGGTTGACTATTGGTTCATTTCCTTTTGATTTTATCTGTTGAACTGTTTACTAATTGGTTTGCCTTTTTTAGGTACTTTAGTTGCTTAAGCTCTTTGAACTTGCTTGCTTTGCTATTTAGCATTTGCTTTGAGGTATAAACCTTTCTTCTTCATGTAGTCTGGAGTCCCGGTCTGTTATTTGACCGGGCAAACTGTCTGAAGTCCTCCTTAAGAGGCAATGCCTGTGTGTGTTTAAAATTGTCCCAAGCAGGAAAAGTCCTCATTTGAGGCAATTGGTGGAAGGTAGGGATAAGCAATCTATCCCCCACTATTCAGTGTGTCCTCTCTTTGCTCCCATTATATGGTTGAAGCATTAAGATAAAAACCCAAGATCTAATCGAGTCAATAAAGGGGAAAGAGTTCCATCTTTCTGAACTCCCCCACTTTCTATTATTTGATGCTCTCTCTGATCTGAGATAGAAGCAATGAGCACACACCCTCATCTCCTATTCATCTGCTTCACCTTAGTCTCTCAATGGCAAGGTTAAGAGCGACCTTCACCTATTACAGTGGACTTTCAAAGTCAAACCCTCTTGTGTGAGCCCCCTTTTGTTTGGCTATAGAGTGTGCTGTTTGATATTCATTGATTGACTGATTGCTTCATATGCACATGTTTGCTTGTATGTTATGCATTTATCACCATCAATTGCCATTAGTGCATGATCATATCATTTGTCTGTGTGACTTTTATTATTGTTGTTTGCCCATTGAGGATAATTGTAAGACCATCCATTGGCCATTGCTCCTATGATATGGAAGTGAGTATAAGACCATCACCTTGGCCACTCATCTTATCTTTGCCTGATGCATTTATTTGATTGTATGTGAGGAAGCAACTGTAAGTCCCTGCAAGTTGGCATTTGCTCTCCTGTGATCATGTTGCATTGTTTGATTGTATGTGAGGATACAACTGTAAGTCCCTGCAAGTTGGCATTTGTTTCCTAGGATCATACTGTGTATGTGAGAGTAAGCCCAGACAGATTGGCATCTAACATCCATGTTTTGCTTTTGATTGTATGTGAGGATACAACTGTAAGTCCCTGCAAGTTGGCATTTGTTTCCTAGGATCATACTGTGTATGTGAGAGTAAGCCCAGACAGATTGGCATCTAACATCCATGTTTTGCTTTTGTTTGTTTATGTGAGGATGCAATTGTAAGTCCCTGCAAGTTGGCATTTGCTTTCCTATGATCACATGTTGCGTTGTTTGTTGTATGAGAGGATGCAATTGTAAGTCCCTGCAAGTTGGCATTTGCTTTCCTATGATCATATGTTGGATATTGGTATAAGTCCAGACAGATTGGCATCCGGTATCCAATTTCATTTTGTTTTAGGAGATTAGTATAAGTCCATTGAGTGGCCTCTGATATCCAGTTTTGTTTTAGGAGATTGGTGTAAATCCATCTAGTGGTATCCGGTATCCGCTTTTGTTTGTGAGATTGGAGTAAGACCATTGAATGGCATCCGGTATCATTTGTTTGCTTACATTATTATTACCTATTGCTTATTCCAAAGGACACACTTGAATCATCTCCCATATGATTTCAAGAAGTGAACCTTCTAAGAAGTTTTACAATCCATATCCATCCATTCATCCTCATTATGTCCTAAACCTTTTCACACTTCAATTTTCAAACTTGACATAGATATTGTGCAAACATCTTCATGTTTTCCAAACTAAAAACCTGGACCCAAGTCCTTGACTTTTTTTCAAACTTCATTTCATAATACTCATTTGAATTAATCTTAATCATACTTTGACTCCATTTTCATAATCACAATCAATTAACTTCACCCATTCACTTGTTTTGGCTTTGTCCATTGTTAATCTTTTCACACATTAGCCATAGGTTTCAATTATCATTGTGGTTGATGTAAACCTCACCTTATCTTTAGTGAGTCGACTATAAGACTTCCGTACTAAAAACAGGGTTAACCCCTCCAGTACGTCGAAGCTATCCTCGCATGGTGGATGTTGGTTTTGGTCGAGTTTTCTCCCATTGATAATGAAAAGCCTCAGTGCTATTGTTTAAAATTGAATCCATCAACCTTTCTGAAATCTTTTAGCCGAACTACGGCGTTTTGATCCTTACCTTTGATGGAAGGTACGTAGGCAGCGGGTTCATCCGTTCAAACCCAATAATAAAATTGTATATTCTTTTCTCACCATCCCAATCATGTTTGCACAATGCTTATGTCATAACAAATAACAATTTAGTACAACAAGTGTGAAAAGGGCTCCCTAGGAGTACCTAGGACGTAGTGGGTGCCTAACACCTTCCCATTGCGTAATTTACCCCTTACCCAGACTCTCTGATCTTTTTATTAGTTTTCTACGTGTAAAACTTCTTAGGCTTTTGTTCGCTTTTTAGCCAGTCCTTTGGATAAATAAAAGTGCGGTGGCGACTCGAAAATCATTGTATGCTTTGCTTATGGTTTAATCGATAAATCATATAGCGACGAATACACCGCTACAGAAAAGTGGCGACTCTGCTGGGGAATATCGATCCTTGGTGGTATTGCCTACTTTTCACCCTTGTTATGCTATATTGTTATCTGTTATTTGACATATTTTTGTACAATTTGGGATAACTGTATTGATTGTAATGTTTGAATTGCTTGATATACAATTGCTGTTTGCTTTGGTGATCTGTGAGGTGAGTTCTATACCCGAACTCGAGTGCACTCTAGGATAGGAGAATGGCATAGTCTTGTTGACTGGTGTGGAGTATTCCTTAGCCAGTTGACTTGCGAGTCCATTCACTTGGTGGAGGTCATGTTGGATTAATAATGTCACACAAGTTATTTGTGGTTAGGCATTATTCTTTCAATCATGTTCCGCAGAAGCCAAGGACCTTAGCTTACCAAGCCCATCTTGGCCTATTTTCTAGGACCGTAGTGCGGAGGTCGTTCAGATGTCAGTTCTGATACGATTGTCACGCGATACTACACTCATGAGAGTTTCTCTTGAGAATATTCTTGGAATACGAGTATTCGTTCCTCCGATAATATTCGAAAGATGGAACGATGATTATGGGAACCTCTGATAGAACATGTCTGGCAGGTTTAAACCCTAGTACACTCCCTTTGGGTGGTTCTTAACCGAGACTCCATGCTCGTGACTCTCAACAAACCCGTGATTCGTGGTTGAGTCGTTCAAACATTGTTAATATCAATGGATCCCGGATCAGGTGTAAAACCTAAAATCCACCAAAGCGGCTGGTTGATATTAAGAATGTCTGAACCGGTTCATGTACCGTTAATATCAATGGAACTTGGGTGTCGATAAGGTGAAAACCTAAATCCACCAAAATGGATGATTGATATTAGGGGTACATAGAGCTTTCCCACGACCTTTGTTTGGTGTGCTTTGCTTGATCCTTGAGTGTGTTTGTTGCATTCATGCATTCACGCATTCATCCGCATTCGTGTCATCACAAAAAAAGATTTTCAAGGAACTTAAAAAAGGGTTTATTTGCAAAATTTTCAGACATGGAAAGACCAAAGAGGCATACAAAGAAGTACAGCTTTAGACAGCCCGATGTAAAAGAGTTAAGGAATCTGACATCGTATGTACTAGATCCCTTGGGTTTCAAAGCTCGCTATGGGAAGCTTCTACCACTGCTCACCACTCAGGTTGACGAAGGGTTGATGAGTACTCTGGCTCAGTTCTACGATCCGTTGCATCACTGCTTCTTATTTCCGGACTTCCAGCTATTGCCAACCTTGGAGGAGTATTCTCGTCTCATTGGGATTCCAATTCTGGATCAAGTGCCGTTCAGTGGCTTAGAGGATATTCCATCTGCTCGAGAGATTGCTAGCTTGTTGCATATAGATGAAGATCTGATTAGAGCTAACCTGACTACCAAAGGCGGAATTCAGGGTTTTCCTTCCGAGTTCCTCATTGCCCAAGCTACCTTTTATGGGAAGGCCATGAGTGAGGATGCCTTTGAGGCTCTCTTTGTATTACTCATCTATGGATTGGTGCTATTTCCCAACTTCGACAAGTTCGTGGACATGAATGCCATTAGGATCTTCTCGGTTCTTAATCCAGTTCCGACTTTGTTGGGTGATACATATGTCTCCTTGCACCTGAGGAATATGAAGAATGGAGGAGTCATTGTCTGCTGTTTACCCCTGCTGTACAAGTGGTTTATTTCGCACTTGCCGCAGACAGTTGCTTTCAAGGAGAACAAGGGATGTCTACGGTGGTCTCAGAGACTCATGTCTCTCACCAATGATGATATCACTTGGTATGATCGCGTGTACGATACCGTCCAGATCATCGACTATTGTGGAGAATTCCCTAATGTGCCCCTTCTTGGTACATGTGGTGGGATCAGCTACAATCCTATACTTGCACGTCGCCAGCTTGGGTTCCCCCTAAAGGATAAACCTAATAGCATTCTGTTAGAAGGTGTGTTCTTTCAGGAGGGTAAAGATCCCCAAGGCCTGAAAGCCAGATTTGTCCGTGCATGGCGCAGTGTTCACAAGAAGAGTAGAAATGAGTTGGGCCCAAAGAACTGCATTGCTTTGGAGCCATACACCTCTTGGGTCAGACAGAGGGCTGCTACCTACTTGATGCCGTATGATTATCCAAGACCTACACCGTTGGATGTGGCTGGGCCTTCAACCCTCCCTACCCAACGTGTAGAGGAGTTGAGAGAAGAAGACCTTTCGCGTGCTTGGATCCGTGAGAGGGAGGAATTGTTGCAGCAGCTCAAGGAGAAGGACGCTATGATTGAATTCCTCGAGCACCGAGTGATCGATGATCCGAACGACGCTTGGACTTCTCTGCTTCCTCAGTCTTCCAAATTCTGGAAGAGGAGGTATGATCGACTTGCAAAGGAGAAAGCTGACATGGAAGCGGCCTATGAGAGAGAGATCAAGAAGTTGTGCACTTCTCGTCTTCCAGCATCCCGAGCTTTTAGGGATCCATAGGATGTCATTTACCTTTTCTCTTTGTAATTTAAAATGCTGTACTTTTTTGTCTTGATGTATTGAATGAAACATTTTCCATGAGCAATTAAAATGTTTAAATATTCAAAATATTGCAAATAACACCCTAAGGGTTCCTTGAAAACAAAACATTTGCACAAGCATTTCATGCATCATTCTTGCATAAACAGGTACCCTTTGTTTCTGGTCTTCTTGTCCTAACCTCTGTTCTTCATTTATTTTGAAGACAAGCTGATTCACCGGTATTATACACGAGTCAACTCTGCAAGAATCATGGAGCAGTTGGAACAAGAGAACAGAGAATTGAAGGAAGAGGTCGCCAGACTTGGCGCTTTGATGGAGCAACTCCTTGCCGCTCAGAATCAACCTGCTCCGACGCCTGCAACTCCTGCTCAGAGGACAGTCATTTCAGAGGTAGCTACTTCTACAGTGCCAGTCAGCACCCACGCGCCCAATACCATGCCGCCCGGGTTTCCTTGGGGCATGCCCCCAGGTTTTATGCCAGATATTCCTGCGCCAACCTTCGCTCAAATGCCGGCGTCTAGCTCGGTCCCTATCACCGCTCCTCCTGTCGTGCATACCATGCCAAGGGTAGACGACATCATCTATCACTCCGAGCCATCTGAGGGCGTAGACGTTCATGAAAAGATGGATGCCATGAACGATCCATTCCTTGAGCTGAGAAAGGAATTGAGGACTCTTCGAGGCAAAGACCTATTCGGCAAGTCTGCAGCCGAACTCTGCCTAGTTCCCGGTGTCAAGATACCGATCAAATTCAAGGTCCCGGACTTTGAAAAATACAAAGGGAACACCTGTCCGCTTGCTCACCTGGTCATGTACGCCAGGAAGATGTCAACACAGACTGATAATGATCAACTCCTGATTCATTATTTCCAAGACAGTCTATCTGGTGCCGCGCTCAGATGGTACATGAGCTTGGACAGCGCCAACATCAGATCTTTCAATGACCTTGGCGAAGCTTTCGTCAAGCAATATAAGTACAACGTCGATATGGCGCCTGACCGAGATCAACTCAGGTCCATGTCCCAGAAGGACAAGGAATCGTTCAAGGAGTACGCCCAGAGATGGCGAGAGCTGGCAGCTCAAATCACTCCACCGCTGGAAGAGAAGGAAATGACCAAGATCTTTCTGAAGACTCTTGGCTCATTTTATTATGAGCGGATGGTAGCAAGCGCTCCCTCTGATTTCACCGAGATGGTGAACATGGGGATGCGTCTCGAAGAAGGTGTCCGTGAAGGACGGTTGGCTAAGGATGATAGCTCTTCCTCTAAACGATATGGGGCGTTTAAGAGGAAAGAAGGTGAAGCACATGCCGTTCAATCTCAGCCCAAACACAGAAGACCCTCTGTTCAGAGGAATCCTGCACGACATGTCAGTCATCAGCACCAGGTGGCTCACGTAGCACCTGTTTTCAAGGACAATACTCCTCAACATCAACAGTATCAACATCAACAACAATATCAACAACCGCAGTACCAACAACAACAATCTCGTCCACAGCAACAGGCTTATCAGCCTCGTGGGAGTACGAGTAATCAGGCAAACATGGGTTACGAAAGGAAGAAGATCAGTTTTGATCCGATTCCTATGTCGTATGCGGAGTTATATCCCTCTCTAATAGAGCGGAAGTTGGTTTCTCCGAGAGATCCTCCGGCTATACCGGTCAACCCTCAGTGGTGGTATAAGCCTGACCTACACTGTGTCTATCATTCTGGTGCTCCGGGCCATGATATTGAGAATTGCTTCCAGCTGAAGACTAAGGTGCAAGACCTTATGAGAAGTGGAATCCTGAGTTTTGAGGACTCAAGCCCGAACGTCACCAAGAACCCATTGCCTGCGCATGGGAAATCTGTCAACATGATTCAAGAATGCCTTGGGAGGTACAAGGTCAAGTATGTCAGCCACATCAGGCAGTCGTTGGTTGATTTACATAAGATGCTGTGTCAGTACAGTTATTTGGAGCATAACCACGACAAGTGTCGCGTTTGTTCGGTTAATCGTCTGGGTTGCGATCAAGTAAGCAGAGAACTTCAGAAGTTGTTGAATGAAAGTACCATTGAGATTCTGCAGAATCGCAATGTTGATGAAGTCGAACCTGAAGTGAACGTCATTTCACCAGTGTTCAAGCTGCCCGAGCCAGTTGTTATTCGTTACAATGGCAACAAGCCAAAGGTTTCCCCTTCCTTGGTCATTAAACCAGCTGGCCCTGTGCCCTATTCATCTGACAAAGCTGTACCCTTCAGATACAATCCTGTTGCTGTCCAGGATGGGGTCGAAATGCCTTTACCTTCCACTTCCGTCACCAACATTGCTGACGTCAGTAGGTTGACCCGAAGTGGTCGTGTATTTTCTGCGCCTCCAAAGGCTACTGCTTCTGATACTGTTGAGCGTCCGGTTGGGACCGCTGTGAGCATTCAGAATCCGGCACCTGATGTTGCCAAACCCTCCTCACCCGTACGAAAGACTCCTGTTTCTTCAGTTGGCCCAAGTGGCATTGTTGATGAAGAATCTGATGAGATGCTGAGGCTCATCAGAAAGAGTGAGTACAACATTGTAGACCAGCTTCTACACACGCCCTCCAAGATCTCTATTCTTTCTCTATTGCTGAATTCAGAACCTCATAGGGAGTCTCTGCAGAAAGTCTTGGATCTGGCGTATGTTGATCACGACGTCACCCTGGAACAATTTGATAGCATTGTTGCAAACATTACCGCTTGCAACACTTTGAGCTTTTGTGACGCTGATCTCCCCGAGGAGGGAAGAGACCACAACATGGCTTTGCACATCTCTATGAATTGCAAATCTGATGCAATGTCCAATGTGTTGGTGGACACTGGATCTTCTCTTAATGTATTGCCAAAATCCACACTCTCTCGACTATCATATCAAGGTCCTCCTATGAGGCAGAGTGGGGTTGTTGTGAAGGCGTTTGATGGGTCGCGCAAGACCGTGATTGGGGAAGTTGATCTCCCTATCAAGATAGGACCAAGTGATTTCCAAGTCACTTTCCAAGTAATGGATATCCACCCATCTTACAGCTGTCTCTTAGGCAGACCATGGATTCACGAGGCTGGCGCCGTGACATCCACCCTACACCAGAAGCTGAAATTTGTGAAGAACAAGAAATTGGTTGTAGTAGGGGGAGAAAAGGCTCTCCTGGTTAGCCATCTGTCTTCTTTCTCGTACATTGACGCAGAGGATGAAGTTGGAACTCAGTTCCAAGCTTTATCTACTGATGAACCAATCGAGAAGAAGTCTCCTTCATTCACTTCCTACCGTGATGCTAAGCTGGCCATTGAATGTGGTGCAGTTGCTGGATTGGGGAAAGTGCTTGAACTTGAAGACAATAGATCCCGGACTGGCATTAGCTATGGTTCTGGGGCATGCAATGGGCAAGGCCTGTTCAAGAGTGGAGGGTTCATTCACGCCGATCAACCTGAAGAAGAAGAAGCTGCTGCCATCATTGAAGAAGATGATGCAGAAGATTTGAACAATTTCATCCTTCCTGGTGGTGTCTGCCACAATTGGGTCGCTGTGGATGTTCCTACGGTCATTCATAAGTCAGCGTGATTTGTTCACTTTGTTGAAACCCTTCTCCCATGCCAAAAGAAGAAGTGATGACATTGTTGGCAGCATTTTAATGCAATGATGTTTTCATTCAATTAATGCATTGTTAAACATTTGTTTTTCCATTTGTTTTCACTTTTTGCTTTTGCATGAAATCAGTGACCACAAAAAACCCTGAAAAACAAAAACAGCTTTTTCATCTGCATAAATGATTTGCTTGTTTAAAATTCAAAAAGCCTTTCATTATCCAGAATCATTATGCAGGGATTTCTAAACCCATTGAACATAATGATCCAATGCCATCTCCCAATCTTGAAGTCCTTGTATCTGAGGCAGAGGAAGATGATGTTGAAGGGGATTCCTGATGAGATTACCCGACTTCTTGAGCACAAAGAGAAGCTCATTCAGCTGTATCATGAGAATCAGCAAAACAGTCAAACTGGGGCATTAAAAAAAGAAAAAAAAAAAATCAAAAATATCAATCAAAAAAAAAAAGAAAAAAGAAAGAGGGTGAAAAATAAGAAAAATCAAAAAACCAGGAAAATTTTTTCAAAAATTTTTCCAAAGGAAAAAAGAATGATACCCTCAAGTCCCTAGTTGACTGATGCTGAATGGATTCAGAGTCGTTATGACCAATTGAATTTGATCGAAGAAAAGCGATTAACTGCCATGTGTCATGGTCAGTTATATCAGCAGAGAATGAAGAAAGCATTCGATAAGAAGGTCAAGCCTCGTGTGTTCCGAGAAGGTGACCTCGTGCTCAAGAAAGTTTTGTCTTTCGCGCCCGATTCCAGGGGCAAGTGGACTCCAAACTACGAGGGTCCATATGTTGTTAAGAGAGCCTTTTCAGGCGGTGCTTTAATGCTTACAACAATGGATGGGGAGGATTTCACTCGTCCTGTGAATTCGGATGCAGTCAAGAGATACTTTGCCTAAAAAAAAAGAGGTATATGCAAATGAAAAAACAGAATAGCTCGCTAAGTTGAAAACCCGAAAGGGCGGCTTAGGCAAAAATAAGCGTCTCGGTGGAGAACCCGCAAGGGTAATCCAGGCAAAAATTAGAGACATGAAAAAAGAGAGAATATTTGCATCCCGCTAGATTGAGTACCTCACCCTGGGGCAATCTAGGCAAAAAATTAGGGATTTGGCAAATAACTGCATCCTGACAAGACTTTCTGGTTTATCGGTCGTCATTTCGTCAGAAGATTCTCGATTCGTCGTCAACCGAAGCTTCGGATACATCGAGATTCAAATTGGTAGAGAAAGGATCATTATGTTCAATGTAGCCCTCTTCCAATATATATCACTGATTTCAAATTTGTACAGATCTATGGAGTCTTGCCATTTGCAGGCTACCATTCCATCAAATCAATTTGAGCTTTTATCCAATTATTTGCACTCATATTTGTTTCAATTCAACAAATGTTTTGCGTGTTTTAAATTGATAAAATATCATTGTTTTAAACAAATCAAAATTTTTCAAAAAAAAATTGTTTTAAACAAAGTGAACATTCACAAGATTGAAAGGATACTCAAGAATATCTCAGTGCTCTCCCGAGGGTGGCATGATTTCCAACAGGTAGGACATTGGTTCATATTCCTGGTTTGGTGGTATCTTCTTTCTTCAGAGCTTTGTTGGGGTTGTTCCTCAAATAGAGTTGTTGTTGGGGTTGTTCCCCCAGTATAGTCGCAAGCAGAGTGTTGTTGAAGATTTCGTTTTCTCCAGCAGCAGTTTTACCCAGCATGGGTGCTTTTCTTGTAGAAGTTTCGGCGGTTGATGGTTTGTCATCTTGGTGCCCCGTCACTTTCACCAGTGGGTCGTATGCCCCAGACTTTATTTGTCTCCTCGGCAGTCATGAGTAGAGCTGTTATTGATATCCCCATCGGATTCGCGAGCAGAGTTGTTATCACTCTTCCCATGCAGTTGCCAGCGGAGTTGTTTCCTCAGCACGATCGCTTTCTTTTGAAGACTCGGTAAGCCGGCGGTTTGATACCCGGTACTTTACCTTTTCCCCGGCGAAGTCGTCTGCGGAATTGTTGCTATCTCTCCATCAGAGTTTGTTCTCTTCAGTAGAGCAGGATTTATTTTCCTATTCAGCGGTTGATTGGGTCGACATCCCAGTGTTTTCAACCATCTTTTTCCTCAGCATAGTCTGCAGAGTATTTGTTATGGCAATTTCGCCTGTTGAGTACTCCTTCAATCCCCGGTATGGTCGGATGATGGCTCTACCATCCAGAGAACGGATTGATTTCCTGACTGTTTGTGATCCTCAGTAGAGTGGCTTATATTGCAGAATCTACTTGTTGTGATCAGTTTGCTATGTGTACTCTCCCCAAGTGGAGTGGTCCGTTGCAGAATCTACTTGTTTGATCTGTCCTCCCTCAGTGGGTTGTTCCCCAAGAGAGTAGTCGACATTTTTCCCCAGTAGAGTTGCTTATGCAGTTAGATTCTACTTGGATGATATCATTCTCCCTCAGTGGGCTGTTCCCCAGTGGAGTTTTGTAGATTTGCTTCTACAACAGTTCGTGCTTGTGCAATGCATCCTTTTGTTTCTCAGTTGACACTGAGATCCCCTGCAGATACTTTGGGACTTCTCTTGTTCCCCTACAGATTCGTCTTGGTGGCTGCTTTGCCCATTGTGACTTTCTGTACCCTGATTGGGTTGTTTCCTGATATCTCTGATCCTCTGCTTCTTCAGCAGTACCCGCAGATCTTTGCTTTACAGCATGAAGATCTCCGCAGATTGGCTCTCCAGCTGGTTGTTCCCCTGGAAGTATAATATCGGACGTTTTGATTCCTGAACCTGTTTGTGTTGGAGTTGTCTGTTTTGTCAGCATTCATCAAACATAAATCACGCATATTCATGCATATTCATAAACATTCAGATATTCATGTTGCATTTCTTGCCATGTATCTTTTGCTTGTCGTGTTCTCCTGCACGGGTGATATAGATCTCTTTATAGATCTCCCCAAGCAGATGTCGGGTGTTTAAAATCTCTCCATATAGAGTCAGCCCCATAAGCAGAAAATGTTGCCTTTCCTTCTGCAGTTCCCCACTGAGATATATCCTCGTGGATGACGGTTTCTTCTGTTTCCTCCCAACACATATATTGGGATGGATGTTCCTATTTGAGTTACATCCTCATTAGGACATGTCTTGATTCAGTCTGTCTTTTCGGATTATTTCCGAATTGGCTATTTGTCAAATGTCTTGTGCTTCCCAGTGGGTTGTTCCCCAGCGGAGTAATTTTGGGCCGCTACCCTCATACCTGTGGTTATAAGTCCTACTTTTCCTGGCTTTCTTGACAGAATTTGTGGTTATACACCTTTTATTCTCCAGCCAGAGTTTTGGTTTTCTACCTAACAGTCGGTAGTTGTAAATCCTATTTTCCTGCTCTCCAGCAGTTTGTGGTTTGTTATAAACCCTATTTTGGTTTCCCGTGCGGATTTGTGATTCGTTCTATCCCCACGTGGAGTTGTTGGTCTTCTATCCCGTATTCGGTAGATGTAAACCCTAATTTTGTGGTCACCTCCACCCTTTTTGGCCCTCTGCCTACGAACCAGCAGTCGTAAGTCCTATCTTTGCGGTTTTTCTACTTACAAACCGGTAGTCATAAACCCTGTTTTCTCCACTTGCAGAGTTAACTTTGTTGTTCATCTCAACCGATGACAATTTCCCTTGTGGTTATCTTCATCTAGTTCTTGATGTTGATTTTTCCTTTGCTTGGATAAGTTGCTCAGATCAGCACTTATATCCCTCGCAGGTCTTTTGTGGATAATTGCCGTATGCTAGCAATTTTATCCCCAATGGGTCCTTTCACCTTGTGTCAGTGATTGTGTTCCCTGGATCATTGGTTTTCACCAGTGAATCCTCAGCAGATCGCCTTTCATTTACCCTTTTGTCGGTAATGTCTGTTGCTCCTTTTGATTGGTCATCATTATATACCTATTCTGGTGTCCTGATGCCTTTCTTTTCGGATTTCTATCCTATAAACAACCTACAACCCGGTTAAGGATAATCTTCCATGCGAGGTTATTATTCACGTTTTGAAGGCTATGAATAATATGTCTCATGCGCTCTTTGGTCGGAATCCTTTGTTGATCTTCCCCAGTCGAGTAAGATTCGTTATTCCTTGTGGGATCGAATGTCCATCCTATAAACAAGTCTGCTGTTCTAGCTTTCTTCAGGGTGATGAGTGTTTTGGAACACAAACCAATTCACGTTTTCGGATTTTTATCCTATAAACAACCTACGACCCGGTTCAGGATAATCTCCCTTTGTGAGTATTCTATCCACGTTCTGACGGTAATGGATATTATATCTCGTTCACTCTCGAGTCAATCTTTTGATTGTTTTCTCCACAGAGTCAGATTCGTTCTCCCGTTGTGGATTCGAATGTCCATCCTATAAACAAGTCTGCTGTTCTAGCTTTCTTCAGGGTGATGAGTGTTTTGGAACACAAACCAATTCACGTTTTCGGATTTTTATCCTATAAACAACCTACGACCCGGTTCAGGATAATCTCCCTTTGTGAGTATTCTATCCACGTTCTGACGGTAATGGATATTATATCTCGTTCACTCTCGAGTCAATCTTTTGATTGTTTTCTCCACAGAGTCAGATTCGTTCTCCCGTTGTGGATTCGAATGTCCATCCTACAAACAAGTCTGCTGTTCTAGCTTTCTTCAGGGTGATGAGTGTCTTGGAACACAAACCAATTCACGATTTCGGATTTTTATCCTATAAACAACCTACAACCCGGTTCAGGATAACTTTCCATGCGAGTACATTATCTACGTTTTGACGGCTATAGATAATATATCTCATGCACTCTCTTGTCGAACACTTTGTTTGTTTCCCCAACTGAGTAAGATTTGCATTCTTTACAGAATCAAATATCCATCCTATAAACAAGTTTGCTTTCGCTCTCTTCAGGATGATGAGTGTTTTGGAACACACACCAATTCACGTCTCTGGTCGGTCACCTGTTACATACCTACAACCCGGTATCCTTGGTGTTCCTTCCTGATTTTTTGTTACCCTCATACCGGTAACACCTCATTCTTTGGTGCTTCCTCAGTGAAGTTTTCCCGTTGCTTCTCCCCAGGAGTCAGCTTGTGTCTCTCCAATGGATTTATTTTCCTTTGGATTTCTTTTCCCAGTGTGAGTCCTTCACTCCCCAGTGAGGCCTGCAGTCTGTTTTCTGTTATCTTATAATCGGAGTCGTGTCTTGTTCACGCTGTGTCAGTGTTGTTTATCCCCAACTAAAGTCTTGTCAGAGTCTCTGGTCCTGGTGAGTGTATTACTCCGATAGGATCGTCTTTTCTTCTGTGTTAACCATATTCCCCACAGAATTTATGTCTTTTGCATGCATACATTTGCATCATGAGGTCTTTTAGGGACCAAAATTTGTCTCATTACTGTTATTTAAGCCCATTCTACCGCGTCGAGATGAAGATTTCTAAACTTCACTTCTCCGGCTAGCATGACCTTAAATAGGGGCATCTGTAAGACCCCAATTTTGGCCCTAAGATCCCTCATGGCCCATATCATCTCATATCATAGCCTCAAGGATCATTGCATGCCTTTGCTTCCCTCCTAGTGGGTAGGTTGCCTTGTGTGTGTGGTTCTTGATCACCAAGCATGTTTTGCATTTGTATATTATTGCTTTTCATATGTTTATCATCCAAAAAGTACAAAAATATTGTCAGTCTAACCTTGTTGCTTGCAGTTGAAGCAATTATCAGCAATTAGGTCAAAGACAGTCAACAGTCAGTCAAAGCAATGGATGATGGCCATTCTTGCAGAATTTGGGCACCATGACCAATAATCAAGAGTTCACACAACTTGGGACATCATTGGAAATCAAGGTCTCAAGGAATTAAGGTTTGGAATTCATCAGAAGTGGTTCAATCATGCAAAACCCTAGAAAAGTCAACAGAAAGTCAAACTTGGTCAACTGGCCATTTAATCAGTGATTTGATGGATGGAATTGATTTGAAGGAGTTCATTCATGCTTATATAAGCCTCATATGTCATGTCCAACCTCATCATGGAAGAATTTGAAGCCAGATCAAAAATTTCCAAAAATGGAAACTGGGCCTGTAATTTTAACTGCCAAAAATGGAAACTTCTTGATCCTCAACTTACATCATGATAAAAGCTTCAAATGAATTTTTGCCCAACATGAAAGTTGAAGGTCTTTTTCTCCCATTTCCAAAAGTCCAAGAACTCTCAATTCCCATGTGTGGTTGGCAAGTTATGATCGAATCGATTTCAGAAAATCTTGAACTTCAAAGGGCCATATCTCCCAAACCGTTTGGCCAATTTTGGTGGGGTTTTTTCCTACAAGTCACATTTGATCCCCTCTTTCCAAAAATATAATTTCATGAGCCAAAACTTCACCAATCAAAATGGCATTTTTTGACCTATTTCATTTAAATGCAAGTTTGACCAAGAGTTGACTTTTTGGTATAGACATTTTTTCAACATTTGGCCAATTGGAACAGCTCAGAAATGTCATTTAGAATGTGTTTGCAAAGTCAAAATATGCAGTACATGAGGCCATTGCTTGGTTGCTTGAATTGTAAGAAAAGTACAATCTCACCATACTTGTCCATACCATCCCACAACCATGCCTTGTACCTCAAAAGAGCAGCAGCATTATGCAGCATTTTTTCTGTCATTTTGAACACATTATGCAGCCTAACCAACAGCAAAACAAGGGCCATTCACTACTTGCTTGAATTTTGGAACAAAAGGACAAATGCAATCCTCCACATTTCCATGGCCATGCCTTGTACTCACAGGTAGCAGTTTTTGTGCACCTTTTCTTCTGTCAATTACAAACCACTACAGGCAATACAACACAACAGGACTTGAGATTCTCAAAAAAAAAAACTGCACTTTGGCTATTTTCAATTTTCTGTCCAAAACACCACAGAACCTAAGCCTTGCATTGATGTTTCACCACACATTTTCATCATTTTGAGAGGGGTTAGCATCCATCAAACACATCACAGCAGAACTTCATTCTAAAGAAAGAACTTGGCTTTGGCATTTTGGCAAGAAAGCTGTCAAAAACTCCAAAGTCATAAAACTCCAAACCAAAACAACAACATCAAACAGAACATTGTCCTCACTTTGAAAGTGGCAGCAACCAACATACACTGCAGAACCAACCTGCTTCAATCATTTTCCAAAAACTCACTCATTGGCATTTTTTCAAACTCAGTCAAGAACTCCCAATGAACTAAACCCTGGCCATTGCTTTTCACCATCTTTTCTGCATTTTTCTAAACCTAGAGGAACAGCAGCCATCACAAAAAACATATGGATTCTCTCATTTTTTCCTTTTGGCCAAAGGGAATTTTCTGCTCAAACACTCAAAACCCTTGAACAACCTTCATTGTTCCTTCACTTAGAGATCATTTGGAAGTATTTTTGGACTTCATTTACCAACTGAAACCACAGTATCAAGCTCTGTTTTCTTCAAGCTATTTCAATGGCAGATTATGATTTGTTCATCTCCAAGCATTCTTGAGCTTAAAGAACTTCATCATCCATCAACATAAAGCACAAAAGCCATCTGTTTCGAGCTGCTTCCATCAGAACATCACTGCATCTTGAATTTCTTCAAAACCAAGTTAAGCACCAATGCCTCAAAGACCATTCATATTTGATTGAGTTGGATCATATATCACGTGCTAACCCTTGTTTTGTAGGTTGACTCATGTAACTTGAGTCTTTGTGCCTTGCACAATTGGTCCCTCTGTGGTTGACTATTGGTTCATTTCCTTTTGATTTTATCTGTTGAACTGTTTACTAATTGGTTTGCCTTTTTTAGGTACTTTAGTTGCTTAAGCTCTTTGAACTTGCTTGCTTTGCTATTTAGCATTTGATTTGAGGTATAAACCTTTCTTCTTCATGTAGTCTGGAGTCCCGGTCTGTTATTTGACCGGGCAAACTGTCTGAAGTCCTCCTTAAGAGGCAATGCCTGTGTGTGTTTAAAATTGTCCCAAGCAGGAAAAGTCCTCATTTGAGGCAATTGGTGGAAGGTAGGGATAAGCAATCTATCCCCCACTATTCAGTGTGTCCTCTCTTTGCTCCCATTATATGGTTGAAGCATTAAGATAAAAACCCAAGATCTAATCGAGTCAATAAAGGGGAAAGAGTTCCATCTTTCTGAACTCTCCCACTTTCTATTATTTGATGCTCTCTCTGATCTGAGATAGAAGCAATGAGGCACACCCCTCATCTCCTATTCATCTGCTTCACCTTAGTCTCTCAATGGCAAGGTTAAGAGCGACCTTCACCTATTACAGTGGACTTTCAAAGTCAAACCCTCTTGTGTGAGCCCCCTTTTGTTTGGCTATAGAGTGTGCTGTTTGATATTCATTGATTGACTGATTGCTTCATATGCACATGTTTGCTTGTATGTTATGCATTTATCACCATCAATTGCCATTAGTGCATGATCATATCATTTGTCTGTGTGACTTTTATTATTGTTGTTTGCCCATTGAGGACAATTGTAAGACCATCCATTGGCCATTGCTCCTATGATATGGAAGTGAGTATAAGACCATCACCTTGGCCACTCATCTTATCTTTGCCTGATGCATTTATTTGATTGTATGTGAGGAAGCAACTGTAAGTCCCTGCAAGTTGGCATTTGCTCTCCTGTGATCATGTTGCATTGTTTGATTGTATGTGAGGATACAACTGTAAGTCCCTGCAAGTTGGCATTTGTTTCCTAGGATCATACTGTGTATGTGAGAGTAAGCCCAGACAGATTGGCATCTAACATCCATGTTTTGCTTTTGATTGTATGTGAGGATACAACTGTAAGTCCCTGCAAGTTGGCATTTGTTTCCTAGGATCATACTGTGTATGTGAGAGTAAGCCCAGACAGATTGGCATCTAACATCCATGTTTTGCTTTTGTTTGTTTATGTGAGGATGCAATTGTAAGTCCCTGCAAGTTGGCATTTGCTTTCCTATGATCACATGTTGCGTTGTTTGTTGTATGAGAGGATGCAATTGTAAGTCCCTGCAAGTTGGCATTTGCTTTCCTATGATCATATGTTGGATATTGGTATAAGTCCAGACAGATTGGCATCCGGTATCCAAATTTCATTTTGTTTTAGGAGATTAGTATAAGTCCATTGAGTGGCCTCTGATATCCAGTTTTGTTTTAGGAGATTGGTGTAAATCCATCTAGTGGTATCCGGTATCCGCTTTTGTTTGTGAGATTGGAGTAAGACCATTGAATGGCATCCGGTATCATTTGTTTGCTTACATTATTATTACCTATTGCTTATTCCAAAGGACACACTTGAATCATCTCCCATATGATTTCAAGAAGTGAACCTTCTAAGAAGTTTTACAATCCATATCCATCCATTCATCCTCATTATGTCCTAAACCTTTTCACACTTCAATTTTCAAACTTGACATAGATATTGTGCAAACATCTTCATGTTTTCCAAACTAAAAACCTGGACCCAAGTCCTTGACTTTTTTTCAAACTTCATTTCATAATACTCATTTGAATTAATCTTAATCATACTTTGACTCCATTTTCATAATCACAATCAATTAACTTCACCCATTCACTTGTTTTGGCTTTGTCCATTGTTAATCTTTTCACACATTAGCCATAGGTTTCAATTATCATTGTGGTTGATGTAAACCTCACCTTATCTTTAGTGAGTCGACTATAAGACTTCCGTACTAAAAACAGGGTTAACCCCTCCAGTACGTCGAAGCTATCCTCGCATGGTGGATGTTGGTTTTGGTCGAGTTTTCTCCCATTGATAATGAAAAGCCTCAGTGCTATTGTTTAAAATTGAATCCATCAACCTTTCTGAAATCTTTTAGCCGAACTACGGCGTTTTGATCCTTACCTTTGATGGAAGGTACGTAGGCAGCGGGTTCATCCGTTCAAACCCAATAATAA
This sequence comes from Lathyrus oleraceus, assembly GCF_024323335.1. NCBI lineage: Eukaryota > Viridiplantae > Streptophyta > Magnoliopsida > Fabales > Fabaceae > Lathyrus > Lathyrus oleraceus. The sequence goes on along the minus strand of NC_066580.1, from coordinate 430,613,126 downwards.
AATTGTATATTCTTTTCTCACCATCCCAATCATGTTTGCACAATGCTTATGTCATAACAAATAACAATTTAGTACAACAAGTGTGAAAAGGGCTCCCTAGGAGTACCTAGGACGTAGTGGGTGCCTAACACCTTCCCATTGCGTAATTTACCCCTTACCCAGACTCTCTGATCTTTTTATTAGTTTTCTACGTGTAAAACTTCTTAGGCTTTTGTTCGCTTTTTAGCCAGTCCTTTGGATAAATAAAAGTGCGGTGGCGACTCGAAAATCATTGTATGCTTTGCTTATGGTTTAATCGATAAATCATATAGCGACGAATACACCGCTACACTCAGCAAGCACAAAGAAGGTGATACGCCATCAAGACCCCAGAGAGTCTGGAGTTTTGGCCTTGATCTTTTGGGAGATGCGTATATCTCCATCCTCAACTCCCCTGGGAGTCTGAGCCTAGCATCTGTGTTTTATCAATTATATGGTTGTCATCCCTTGAGTGGACTGACCTAAAATCCCTTATGGATTGATAAAAATTGATATGCTATCTGGAAGTTGGTCCTCCCCCTCGTCATGAATGGAAATAGCCCGCAGTGTGAGCAGGAATTCCCAGCATGAGTGGAAATCCTCAGCAGGTTGGCTTGTAGCTTCCCTCAGCGGATTCGCTTACAACTCATCCCCGGTAGGGTTGCTCACAGTAGACTTTCTCCAGTTGGATCGCCTTCAGTCTTCCCCAGTGGAGTTTCCTGATCAGAGCCTGATAATTTGTTTTCCCCTCCTTATTGGATAGCCTTCCTCCTAGTAGAGCTGGTGTCGAAGATGTTTATTTCCTTCCCCAGCAGAGCAGTGGTTCTCTTTCCTCCTAGTAGAGATATCTCTCCAGCAGATAAGAGGAAATATGTTGATTATTGGAATTTCTGTTTGGTGGTTGTTCCCCACAGAGTTTCATATCATCCCTTGATAAGTTCCCCAATAGAGTTTCTTCTACGACAGAATCTTATCCGTGTTGAGCTCCCCAGTAGATTTCCCTCTCCGTTGGATCTTTTGTCTGTTCGGCAGCAAATCCTTGGTGGTGACTCTGTAGCTTCCTAGTGGAGCAATTTGATCCTTCTCCCAATAGCAGAGATGTTTCTTCGGCGGTTAGAAGAGAATGCTTGATTGATGTGTTTCTGTTTGGTGGTTGCCCCCCCACAGAATTTCGTATTATTGTTGGAGGATCCTCGACAGTTGATGACTGTGACCTTTGCTTATCCCCAACAGCGATTTCTGATCCCCAGCGGTGGTCTTTATCCCCGGCAGCAACTCTTCTTGATCCTCAGCTGCAGTTTACGCCTTCTGGCATTTAATGCTCCCCACCAGACTGGATTTCCTCCTGTGGGCCTGGTTTTTTCTCTTTTGAGATGTTATATCGGATGTCTGTCCATTGATTTTTGGACCTGTTTGTGTTAGAATATATATGTTTTTCAGCATTAATCATACATAAACCACGCATATACATGCATAATTATAACATTCAGATATCCATGATGCATTCTTTGCCATATATATTTGCTTTTTATCTCCTGCTAGTGGTAAAATATTCTTCCCCAAGCAAATGCTTGTGTCTGATCTCTCCATATAGAGTCAGCCCTTTAGGCAGAAAACGTCTATTTTTCCTTCATCATTCCCCACTGAGTTATGCCCTCGTGGATGATCATTGTTTCAGTTTCCTCCAGTTGTGTATCTGGATGGAATTACTCCCCTGGGTTATATCCTCATTGGGTTGAGTCTTATTTGATTGTGTCTTTCTAGTTTGTTCCGAGATTGACTCCTTTCTTGTTATTTTCCCCTGCAGCTCCCTGTGGTTTGGTTGATCCATTGCTCAGTAACCAGTAATTATTCATCCTTTCCCCGATGGACTCTATGGCCTTCTACCCAGTAATCGGTAGTTGTAAGTCCTATTTCTGTGGTTTTCTACCCAGTAACTGGTAGATGTAATCCCCTCTTTGTCGGTTATCTTTATCCAATATTCGGTATTGATATTCCTTCATTTTTGAGTATACCACCCAGTAACCGGTGATATATCTCTGGGATTGTCGCTTTTGTTGATGTATCCCCAGCGAGTCATCTTTCATTTACCCTTTGTTTGGTAGTGATTGTTTCTCCTTTGGATTGGTCATCATTTTATACCCAGTAATCGGTATCCCGGTGTCCTTTCTTTTCGGCCGATCTATCCTTTATTAACCCAGTGACCGGTTATGGATAATCTTCCATGCGAGTATGTTATCTATGTTATGACAGTAATAGATAATATATCTCATGCGCTCTTCAGTCGAAGTCTTTGTTCTTCCCCAGTCGAGTAAGATTCGTATTTCCTTGTGGGATCAAATGTCTATCCTGTAAGTCGAGTTTGCTTTTTCAGCCCTCCTTTCGGATGATGAGTGTCTTGGATGTGTTCCCAATTCACGCCTGGTTGGTCACCTATTATATGCCCAGTAAACGGTATCCCTGGTGTTCCTTCCTTCTGCTCCCTATTATGACTTTTTGTCCCCTGTGGAGTCAGATTTTCCTGAGTTGAAATATGCCTTTTAGGTCTTCCTCAGATGTTTCGGATGATCGATATCTCTCACCCTTATACCGGTCTTAGATATTCTTTCTCCCTGAGCGTGTTGTTCTCTCACCCTTATGCCGGTGTGCGATCACATGTCTCTTTTTGAGTTTTATCACCCAGTAACCGGTAATACCTCGTTTCGTTCTCCTCAGCTGAATCCCTTAGTGGATTTCCCCATCTGAGTCCGGATTTTTATCCGAGGTATCCTTTGTGGATAGTTTTGCTGTATTGGCATATTCCCTAATACATGCATCTTTGCGTCATCTCAAGTCTTTCCATCGATATTTTCGTGGAATCCCTTTGTGTCGCCCAGTAAGTTTCAAGACGTGACCTGCTCACGCATTTTACCCTTTTCGTGGAATCCCTTTGCTTATGTTGTAGTGATGTTTGTTGTTAACCTTGTTGTAACAAAAAGTTAATGATATATAAAAATCAAATGTTACAAAAATTAAAAGGAGATGCTATCTTATGATGCAGATGTTGCTCCTCGATTGGGGCAGTTTTTCTTATTGTGTCTTGGTTGACGACATATACTACATAGTCTTATCATTTTATCAGCCATATCCATTTCTGTTCTAATACGCGTGCTGTTTGTCCGTCCTTTTTTCTTTCTTCGCATCTCGTCGTTGTGCCAAACTATGTCACCTTCATATGGAGGTCAATATTCCTCCATTGGTAGCACTGAGAAGCTTTTGTTATACACATTCGTGACGCTAATGGCCTTGTGAACATCAGATAGATGGATGTAAGCATCCTGGCGAGTATGTGCGCATGCCGCGATGACATGGGAACAAGGAATACGGAAGGCCTGGAACTTTCTGCAGTCACACCAACTTATGTTTAGTTTGATAGCATAGGATAACTTTGGTCTCCCCTCATTGTGGTCCATTGTTTCATGTACGTTGAAATTTTGCCTATGATGGTCAAAGACTGTTACCGCGTATGTGCTAGCTTTGATGCTCTCCTCTTTCATCACTTTCATACAACATTCACTGAATATTTTCCCAGACATTAACACTGCACTCCATCTTTCACCTCTGGTTGTGAAGGTAGAAGCCAACCTATAATAGGTTGATTTGACCAAAGCGGTTATTGGTAGATTTCTAATGCCTTTGAATATGTCATTCATGCATTCCACAAGGTTTGTTGTCATGTGGCCCCATCGACAGCCTCCGTCAAATGCCCTTGTCCACTGCTCTACTTGTATGTTATCCACCCATATTCCTGCATCTGCATTAGACAGTCTAATTTCATCACGGTAATATTGAAATGACGGCTGAGTTAGAGCATACTCAGCATTCACCACTTTTTTGTGAAGGTTCATATCTTTGATTGCATGCATTAAGTTTTATGTGATATGTCTAATGCAATAGACATGGGGTAGAAGGAGGATCATGTCATCCGTTGTCATGGTTATTGTAAGCACTCTCAATGGCAGCGTGTCTATCAGAAATAAAACAGAGATTGGCTTGTGGAGCCACATGTGTTCTGAGATGTCGAAGAAAGAAACCCTAACCACCAGCGGTTTCACCTTCAACCAGAGCAAAGGCAATGGGAAAGACATTGTTGTTCCCGTCTTGTGCAACCACCATAATCAAAGCACCCTTGTATTTGTCGTATAACCATATTCCATCAATTTGAATAATAGGTTTGCAGAATGCAAAACCTTTGATGCACATATCAAACGCCCAAAAGAGGCGGTGAAAGATTATATTTCTAGCAACACAGGTTCTGTCTGGCGTAAATGCTGGCAATGTCTCCATAATTGCAATAGTTCCTGGTACGTATGTTTTTAGGGCCCATAAAAACCTTGGCAATTCTTTGTATGAATCCTCCCAGTTGCTGAATACCTGTTCAACAGCCTTTGTCCTTGCAATCCATATTTTGTTGTAAGATGGAGTATAATTGTATCTTGTTCTGATATGATATATTATTATACTCACCTTCACTGATGGGTCTTTGTTAACAAGCGGTAAAAATTCTTGACATATCAATGCAGTGCTTAATTTACGGTGATTTTGTTCAACGTTAGTTGTAATGCAACTGTGAGGTGGGTCTATTGAAGCTATCTACCAAGAGTCGCTTTTCTTTTTGTGAGACGCATCCAACTGAAACTTACAAAGGATGTTATGACATTCAATGACATACCTTCTCGAATCAGTGTGTTTCACTGTGAAATCAGCAGGGTTATTCATGTGAAATTTTTTGATAGCTCGCACACATTCTTCTTTAGTGCGGAACATGTCTCCCACCTTTAACTCTCTTTCTGATCATGGATGCGGGTTATAAAAAACACTGTTGGATGTTTCATCGTCATGCAGATCCATGTTTGTCATATGTTGAGGCGGATCGTATACATGACTTGAAGGTAATGGCGATGGTTGATCATCATCTCCAATGTTGTTGTTCAACATATGATCGACCTGTGTCTCGGTCTCTTCTTCTTCTTCATCAACGATGTTGACTTCTGCTTCTGCTTCTGGGTCGGCGTCATCTAAGTTTTCTGAATCAAATTCATCAGATTCAACTTGATTAGTTATTTGAGATTGCTGAGATGGTATACTTGGTTGAAGAGTAATATACAACTCAATACAATTGTAACCAGAATGTTCGTGACTAACAAACATATATTCAACGTCTTCATCATCCCGTACCTTCAACGGGAACAATTTGCATTGACTGTTCTAAAAAAAATTGGATTTTGATACGTGATCTTTGACACAATACCATCTCCTATGGAGGATTCAATTCATTTTTTTCAAATGCAAGAAATTTGAATTTCTCTTGATCGTAAGTCAGATGGTATCGGTGTTTCGAAAACAAAATCCGTATAACTCAGACTCATATGTCTCACCATTGTAGTGAACATTGATAATATATTTTGGTGAAGATGACATTGTAATATTTCTTGTGCAGATGAAAATTAATTTCCTACTGCAGATGAATTTGTGTTGATTGTTGGATGTAGATAGTAAGACACTTAAATAGGTAAGTGATATGTCAAAGATGCAAAGTTAGACGGAAGTGATGTGTCTAACATGCAATCAAGTCAGAAGTGATGTGTCAAACATGCAAGCAAGACGAAAGTGATGTGTCAAGCATGCAAGCCAGAGGGAAGCCACATGTCACACATGCAATCCCTAGCGCCAATCCAATTGGCGCTAGCTTGTAATGCTTGCACATGGGCGTCAATCCAATTGGCGACACCATGTCTTGCATGCAGACCTCGTAACCAAGCATGCAGAGGCATGCATGCGCCATGCTAGGTCAAGATGTTGCATGCATGAGCCTAGGGGAGGCGCCAATTTGATTAGCGCTAGCATGTGGCAAATGCACATGGGATCTAAACCATTTGGCTAGCACATGCAATCACAATTTTCCATGCATCCACACTTTTGCATGTCACACCTTATAAATAGGCAAGAAACTCTCACATTTTTCCCACACCAACACTCACTTCTTCCTTAACAACATCAAGTCGTTCATCTGTAACAACCTCTTTCATCTGCACCAACCTCTTTCATATCCGACAAGATGTCTCTCCTCACAATGGGTGAATCGCACAGAGGAACAGTTGCAAACATAGTAACTTATGTAAGTGTTTAATTCTTCTGTTATTTGTCTAGAATACCTTTTAATAACGATACTTAATTTGCAGTTTATCTTTTATAAACTAACGTGTTTTGTTGTTTGTTTTATAGGATGCTCCAAGGTTTCGAAATCGGGTCCACGGATACGTACACATGGACCCGATGATTCAACCGTATATCGAACTCGCCGATTTTGGACATATAAGCAAAATAATGTCTTGGTCGGTGGATAATAAATTCATTTTTGCGTTATGTGAAAGATGGCGTACCGAGACACACACATTCTGGTTTCCAACCGGTGAGTGTACCGTGACGTTAGAAGACGTCTACATGCTATTGGGACTGCCTATCGAAGGTAAAGCGGTAAATGGTAAAACCAAATATGCGAATTCAATTTGCATGGACCTCTTGGATGCTGATTTGTTAGATGATAACTCGAGAGGTCAAGGTATACTCCTTTCACGCTTTAAAGCATACTATAACAGCTTGCAGTTAGATGAGCATTCTACCAAAGAGGCTCGAATAATAAAAATTAGGTGTTACATTATGCTTTTAATTGGTTCTTTTTATTTCCTGAAGGTAGTGGTTCTAGTATGCATGTTATGTATTTACCTTTACTAAGACATGTAGATAGAATAAGAAGTTACAGTTGGGGATCCGCTTGTCTGACTTATCTTTATAGCTCTTTGTGTAAAAATTCACACAAGGACACATCTACCTTTTCTGGATGTGCTGTTTTGCTCCAAGCATGGGGTTGGTCCAAACTACTGTCCCTAGCGCCCGTCAACAATAACCCTTTCACATTCCCGTATGCACAAAAGTAAGTTCTTTAAAATGGACTATATTTACTTACTTTATCGAT